>NW_026606964.1:682500-755000 GCF_029890125.1 Rhinichthys klamathensis goyatoka
TTACAAGCATAAAGACTTCTGAGATGAATATGAACCGCGGTATGGTGAAAACTCTAGAGGGCTGAATGTGAAACACATCTGGGAGGTGTACAGTACAGACACACACAATAGGGTTGAGCAATATGTTGAACATGCTGGAACAACAGCGCACCGCTGTGCAATCTTAATATTCATATCCAACAGGGATCCATTAGCATTTGGGGAGAATGTGTAATTAAAACAGTCGAGCACACGGCAACACAAAACCCACACATGAGATATGACTTCATAAGGCTTTATGCGAATCTCAACACATGCAGTTCTTGTTCGTGCACAAACACAAACTGTGCTACACACACTCATCTAATGCATGCAAATTAAGTTCTTAACACAAGTTAAATCAGAAAAACTCTCTCTGTCAACTATGATGTGCACCAGGGCACTGAACACAAGCACACCACACACACACACACACACACGCACACACACACCACTCCATCACACTCAATTACACCATTAGAGCAGCGTCCAATTAACTGTGGCCCGACAGGACTAATGACCACGACCAGCTGCCTTTAAACACACATTAAACTCAACAGAACAGCTTCAGAAACAGAACAACAGACGTTTGAAGAACGGAGAGATTGACAATCAAAGAGTCAAATATGTTCTTCATCATATTCGTGAGATTCACCACATAAAACATCCCTGGGTAAACGCACTGTAGTGGACGTCCTCACGTGACGTATTGCTCTGGCAAACATGCATCCACTAACACACCTCAAGCAAACATTATACTTTATTCAAAGATCATTATCACACTTCGGCACTGGATACACACATGCACGCTCACTCGAATGGCTGCTTCTGGTTTTGCAATAACTAGGTCAGTTTATTAATGTTTATGGTTTGGCCCTGCTAAAGAGCCATTTGTCTTGAGAGTAGCCCTACTAATGTGTTTTAGAGAGATACGCTTCTGTGCGCGCGCATACAACCCCTGCGAGAGGCCATCCTTCACCACAGGAAGAAAGAAACAAGTCGGACTATTGATGCACTGTTTATATATATATATATATAGAGACTCTTAGAAGAAAAGGTTCTGTATAGAACATTCAAGGGTTTTGCAGATGCTTCATATATAGAACCTTTAAAGCCCAAAGTATACTTATGCTGTATAAAAATGTGAAGAACCTTTCCATTGCACAAAAGGAATAATAAGGTTCTTTAGATTATTAAAATGTTCATTTTTCATCTTTTAAGGACCACTCACTGAAAGGTCCTTTGGGGAAACAAAAACGTTTCTAAAAAATCCCCTTTTGTAACCTTTATTTTTAAGAGTGTAGTATGTTAGTATGCTATCCTGCACTCGGTCTGTGTGTGTGTGTGTGTGTGTGTGTGTGTGTGTGTGTGGTCTGTCTAATAATGTGAGGTTCCTGTGGTAGCTCCCTCCAGTGGATGAGTAACTGACACAATGTTTGGATACACACGTGTACTGTATGAGTGTATGGCCGAGGACATTAATCAGTGAGAGATACACATATGTGTCTTCTGCTAAATTAATTTAGTCATAAATCTGCATGAGAGAATAAAACAGAGAGAGAAGAGAGAGTGGTGTTCTTATAAGACCCCTTAGACATGAATAATTCAGACTAACCCGAGGCAGTGCTGCACTACACACTTCTGCCAAGTGTTTGAGTGTGTGTGTGTGTGTGTGTGTGTGCGTGTGTGTGTGTGTGTGTGTGTGTGTGAGAGCGTGTGTGTGTGTGTGTGTGTGTGTGTGTGTGTGTGTGTGTGTGTGTGTGAGAGTGTGTGTGTGTGTGTGTTTGTATACGTGTGTGTGTGTGTGTGTGTGTGTGTGTGTTTGTATACGTGTGTGTGTGTGTGTGTGTGTGTTTGTATACGTGTCTGTGTCTGTGTTTGTGTGTGTGTGTGTGTGTGTGTGTGCGTGTGTGTGTGTGTGTGTGTGTGAGAGAGAATGACAGCAATGCCATGGCCTTAATCCATGCTGACAAAATTACACAACTTTCACAAACATAACACACACGCAACATACAGTGAGTCAAATAATTTATTACGAGAGAGAGAGAGAGAGAGAGAGAGAGAGAGAGAGAGAGAGAGAGAGAGAGAGAGAGAGAGAGAGAGAGAGAGAGAGAGAGAGAGAGAGAGAGAGAGAGAGAGAGAGAGACTGAAAGGGTTTGTAGGAAAGTGTTCAGGTTTCTCATGGGACTGAGAGCGAGAGATTGAAAGTGGACAGAAATGAATTGCTCAAGTCACTTGCTTTAGGAACCTCTTTTAGCCCGAGGAGCGTGAACTGGGCCTAACGTGTACACACACACACACACACACACACACACACACACACACCACACTGGACTTTCTTAAGAAATAAACAACTGGATTCAGGGCTAAATGTACTGTACCAAACAGCTAAATGGTTCCCATGATGGCCAATAACACATTCACACACAGGTGGAGTGAAGTGGCAGCCTACACACACACACACACACACACACACACACTCACACACACACACACACACACACGTGGAGGGAAGCGGCAGCATCTGAACGAACCATGCATGACATGAGCAGGTCATACCTCATTCCTGTCTACACACACACACACACACAGCCTTATTATTATTATTATGGTTTAAATAACTTCATTATACATTTGATTTGCAATATCAGTAAACAATAGATACTCAGTTTAATTGATTATTTATATTAACTAAAACAAACTATAAGAAATAATTTCAAAATGTCAGAAGTAAACACAAAATAGAAATCAACCAAAACTGGAATAAGCTAAAAAACTGAAATTATGATGAAGTACTTCAATTATTACCATGGAAATAAAAACAAATAAAGTGAGAAAGAGAAACATTAAAAACAAAAACTAATAAAAACGACAAAAGCAAAAAGCTAAATTAATATATATATAAATCAAATAACACTTCACAAAGCTAGAATGAGCTTCAGTAATTAGGTCAACATTAGGTCAAGAGTCTTTCTAATTTAAACTAATCCATTTTTCATATTAAAATGGGTTTAATACAATCCATTTGCTTACAGGAAAAAAATTGCTGACTAGCTGTCATACTGAAACATCTTTAACTCCACTTTAACTGTTATGTGTAGTCAGACCGGGTACAGTAATCGGTAACACTTTACTTGAAGGGGTGTGCATAAGACTGACATGACACCTTCATAACCATGACATGACACATGTTATGAATATGAAGGAGGGTTTATGCATGTTTATGACAACTGTCATTAAGTGTCTTTCGCTCAATAATGATATTTGAATGAAAATATGACATTGTTTAAGATGTCTTTGTTATGACACCTTGACATAAACCAATACATCATAACCTGTCAGTGTCTTTGTCATGACAACTTGACATTAAATTAAATTAAACTGTCATGTGGTTGGTTTTGACATTGGCTGTCATAAGGCCATTATAACTGTGTCATGAATATTTTTCGTGACCTCAACTACAGTGGTACACATTGAATTTGTCATTAAACAGTTATAATGGCTTCATGACAGCCAATGTCAAAACCAACTACCTGACAGTTTAATGTAATGTTAACCCATAAAGCTCAGTGGTTTCTTAAGTTCGATAATTAATCTGCTATGTCATGTTTATGACAGGTTGTGCTGTCTTAGTAATGTCAAGTTGTCATGACAAAGACACTGACAGGTTATGATGTATTGGTTTATGTCAAGGTGTCATAACAAAGACATCTCAAACAATGTCATATTTGCATTAAAAATGTGATAATTGAGCGAATGACACTTAATGACAGTTGTCACAAACATGCATAAAACTTCCTTCATATTCATAATATGTGTCATGTCATGATTATGAAGGTGTCATGTCAGTCTTATGCACACCCCTTCAAGTAAAGTGTTACCAAACAATCAAACTCTGGGAAGATCCATGCAAATATGTGTTTAAAAAACACACTAGCTGTAATGAAAAAGATGATTTCTTCAATGCCCTAAAATATCATTTACTATCTTACTTTTGCTAAAATGCCAGTTAGATTTACTATAGTAAAAGCATGGTAAAGAGTTGCCTAAATGTCTAACAGTAAGACAGTTTCTGCTAAACCGCACAGATCATATGCATTATTAAACACACAAATACAAGACCGGGACAGCGCCACAATATCTCCACTTTTGAGCCTCAAAGATTAAACTTAAGTCACAACACGAGACCTGGAGAGCAGTGTGTGTTCTCCCTGCTGGGACGGGACAGCTGTCGCAAACACACACCACCATTACACCGAAGTGATTTATTCATCAGCTCTCGCACTGCAGCGATGTGTGCAAACATGATGGGCTGTGATTTGGGCTTTCTGACAGACTGGATATCAGAAAACATTAGCTGGGTCAATCAATGCGCTCCATCAACCACACAATGGCAAAGACTACATTTTAATAATGCATATAAGTATGACTCGCCACTTGCTTTCTGTGCTTGAAAGATACAGTTTAGGTTTTTAGGTTTTAAAATCAGGTAAGAGCTGATCCCGGGTCTGTAGTGATTAAAGATCGCCACTAAATATGCCGAATTGTGACTAGATGGCATCTAACAAAACATGAAAAGTCAAAAAGGTTTGCTGTGATTCTCCGGCTGATCTATAAAGGCAGTAAAATCATGTCAGCATCTTAAATCATAAACGTGCGTGTAGCCTAAAACACCAAACACTGATCAAAACCATTTTAAGCACACATACACTAACACAAATGAGTAAGAATAAAACTAAATAAAACATAATTAGGTTTGCCTTATTTCAAGGTGACAGTTTCATTGTACTCAAATAAGAACTGAGTAATATTAATTAACTACATGTACTTACTATAAAGTTATGGTTAGGGTTTGGTTTAGGGTTAGTTACTTGTAATTATGTATAATTTACTGTTACTATAACTATAAGTTCTTGTATTAACGTTTAACTACGTCACCTTAAAATAAAATGTTATTAACTATTATAACTATTACTATAGTTATAACCCATAACTATTACTACATCATTTTCTAATTTTCTAGAGCTATATAGAAATATCAACCTTTCCTTATTTTGTATTAGTTTGTTTATTTTGTATTTCACATTAGTGATTTTATAATGTAGAATTTAATTTAGTACTCTAATAAAAATCGAATTTATATATAATTCAAATATGGTTATTTCTGTTGATTATTCCTACATGCCAGAACAAAAATCATAAATATCCAAAAACAAAGGTGTTATGGATCTATAAAGCTAGTCATGTGATCTCAACATAGCATGTAAACTAAAAACACGTTTAATAGGAAACTTTAATTTGATATATATATATATATGGAAGCTTGTAATTGCAACTTTTTATCTCACAATTGTGTGTTATAAAGTCAGAATTGTGAGATATAAAAAAGGCCAGTCTTTTTTTTCCACAGTATTGGACTTTATAACTAGCAATTGCTAGTTTTTATCTCACAATTCTCAGAAATTATCTTTCAAAATGTTTTATTCTGTGGTGGAAACAAGAGGTATGACTCCATCTCATGTAAATGGACATCATTTCAAAATTTTCAACATTCCTGTTTGTTTATTCGTCCATTATATTTTTATCTGTGTATATATTTGCAGAGTGCACCTTTTAAATACGCAGCTTGCTTACTTAAACCGATTATTGGCAGGATGATTGTGTGTTAGGTGATGTGCTTACCTTTCATCCTGTATCTGGACATCTTTGGGCCAGGATTCTGGCATTTCTGTCACAAACCCCATGTCTTCGTGGGAGCTCGATGATGATTGGTCAGACAAGCGGGCAGGAAGAACAGGTGGCCTATCATCTTCAATGATGACGGTGTCATCCTGGGGCATATTCACAGTGGGGGACAGCTGGAAGTTACCTGAGAGAGAGAGAGAGAGAGAGAGAGAGAGAGAGAGAGAGAGAGAGAGAGAGAGAAGAGAGAGAGAGAGAGAGAGAGAGAGAGAGAGAGAGAGAGAGAGAGAGAGAGAGAGAGAGAGAGAGAGAGAGAGAGAGAGAGAGAGAGAGAGAGAGAGGGCAGAAAGAACAGGTAACATCTTGCTGAAAAAAATAATAAAAGTGTGTTTATTTTTGAGATGGGCTTCCACAAAAACCCAGTGGCGGGCGGTGCACTTCACACCTAGGCCTTCAGTGGTGTCGTACCTGAATTAATATGCTTTTAATAGCGCACAGACTCTTTATAATGGTTGTGAAATTTTATTTTTTATTTTTGTAAAACAAAAAAAAACAAAAAAAAAAACATTGCACAGGCGGTTATAGGGCCCTATTTTAACGATCTGAAACGCAAGTGTCAAAGCGCAAAGCGCAAGTAACTTTGTGGGCGGATCCCGGCGCTGTTGCTATTTTCCCGGCGGGATAAATGCCTCTTGCGCTCGACGCAAATCTAAAAGGGGTTGGTCTGAAGTAGCTTCATTATTCATAGGTGTGGTCTATCTAAATAATGTATGATTTGCAAAAATGAAAACTGCTGCTTAGATGAGAGAATCAAAGTGCACACGCTACATTGATTATGGCCAAGCATGCGCCCTTAAAATAGCATAATGAACAACGCGCAACGCGCCACTGACTTTAGACTAGGTTTTTTCTGGTCAGTGGCGCAATTGTTTTATAGAACAGCAAAATAGCATGAGGGAATGTTTGCGCCGAAACACGCCTCCTCTTTGCGCTGAACCGCCCCGGGGAGCGCAAGTGTATTTCTTAGTTAACCGACGTGCGTCTGTGGAGGGAAAAGCCTGCTTTGCGCGGGTGCAAAACAGGAATGATACATGCGTCAGTGTACAAAGTCATTTGCGCCGAGTGCAAGATAGGGCCCTTAGGGTTAATGCGGTGAGTTGGGAAAAGGCCGGGTAGAGAGAAACGAGCTGGTTCGTTCATGTTGTTTTGCGTTCCGATTAAAAAGTTCAGAAAAAGTCTGTCGTTCTTCAGACGCGGCGCGCGCACTATTGATTCTGGAGGCCTCAAGGCAGATCTTTATTTGACCCTGGCAACACATGATGGCTGAAATATGATTGGATAAAAGCTCTAACATAAACATCCACTACTGAAAGCAGCGCAACCAAGAGAAAAGCTATGGAATTAAGAGAAATGTTGTGAACTATTGTGAATCATTTAATACACATTAATGAAAAAAATATAGTCAGTGATTCTGATAGTGTTTAGGCCCGCAGAGAAGGCCTTGCTGACCCTGACGGCCCACCACTGCTAAATCCGTCTATAACTGTAGGGTGTATACTCACATATAACGTAGATAAACATTTATGCACCGTGCAACAACATTTTTAGAACTGTACCGCAAAATGCAACAATTACATTTTGTTTGAACAGAGAGTTTACTAAACGAAACACAGGTAGAAAAAAGAGTCACTTACTGTAAGTCAACAAGCTCTGAAACATATACAAATCAGTCAGAGCTGGAGCACAACAACAGTGCACATGTTCACAATTAAAATGAGGGATTTCCATCCAAACATGAACTTCTGGAGTTCCGCTACGTTTCGTTCCAAGTGTATTTATTTCAACTAGAAGTCATTACGCAACTTTAGCAGCTTAGAAGCAATCAAATGTAATTACTCCTACACGAAAAATAACCCAGGCGTTCTCCCAGCAAAAATAAAACTGATGTTTAGTTTCAGTGTCCCAGACAACAAAATGCTCTAACAGAAATAAATGAGGGTTTGTGTGTTTTGCATCGTTCGGCCGAGCACACACTGACTCCGATTTTAGCTTTAGCACATGATAACGATTAATGAACACTTCAGGATTGGTTTTATCGTAAACATGGGCCACGTCTGGATTTTACCTTCAAAACAAGTAAAGGTGTGTGGAGTGTGGAGGAAAAGAGTGTGGACAGAAAAAGTGTGTGTGTGTGTACCTACAGTACTTAACTATATTGTGGGGACAAATTTGTACCCAGAAGTGACAAAATCTCCAAAAACCTCCCTTCAGGGATGTCCTCCTTTGTAAATCCGGTATAAAAATAAACTATTTAAAGGTAAAAATGCAGAAAGTTGTGTGTGATGGGTAGTGTAAGGGAAGAGAATATACAGTTTGTACAGAATAAAAACCATTACGTCTATGGAGAGTCCCCATTTAGATAGCCAAGTGAACGTGTGTGTGCGTACGTGTGTGTGTGTGTGTTTCAGAATTTAACACCACCGAATACATTTACATTTCTATTCTGAAGAGATTCCACTCTAAACCAGCATGCATATTGCGTGTTTTTCTAGCCGTATGATATGATGAAACCCTTATTTTTAGGTTCATGAATTTATAACAAACTTTCATTAGACATGGGGTGCTTGAAGCCTAATGGTTAAAGATCAAACCCTGGTTTCACAGACAAGGCTTAAGCTACTCCCAGACTACAATACTCCCAGTTTTACCTGAGTTAATAAGTGTATATCATCTTGGATAATTAGTAGAGTTCATTAGAGAAGCGTTGTCATGTCAATTTAGTGCACTAGCATCAGAGCGTATGGTTAAAGGCCTCTTGAAATGCCTGTAAATGAACAGCATGAATCTGAACAGAGTTACAGCCCTGACCCGTGAGACTCAGATTTAACTTGGACTAATCCATCCGACAGACTTGAGCAGTCCAGTAATGAACAATCTGCTGTGCTAAACTTTCATCGTTAGATCATTAACACGTACACAAGACAAACCAAACCAAACATTCAGATGATTTAAGGCTGAGAGTCAAATATTTACAAAGCCCAGCTTGAGGATGAGCGGTGTTCTCACTCGAGACGAGACATTTAAAGCCCGTTTTCAGCATCGCAGGTGTAAGAAAACTTCTGTCATTGGCGTGCAGACACGTACCCGAGTACAAATGAAAGTATGTGTGTGTGCAATAAGCGTGAACTTGAATTTCACAGTTGTGGAGGTGAGAAGACGTTTATACATGTGTGTACACCAATATATTCACAGAAACATATGCGCAGCCACGCACAACAGAAACAGCAAAAACAGTCAAAGCCCAGCAATGATGAATACATAAAGTGGAGGAGAAAAACATTAGAACGATAATCCTGGGACGGCCAATGAATGCGAGTGAAATACTGAGTGTGTGTGTGTGTGTACACATCTTAGCGTACATTTACATGACAATGATGTACACACAATGGAAATGTTTTTTCTTTGTGTAGATGACGATGTTGTCAAGACTACAAAACTACTAAACACGCTGTATTATACATGCCAGGCCAGTAGGTGGAGATGTTACTTTGTAAAGAAAGACTACGCACAAACACATTCGTGTAGAGCACTCTCGCCACACACACATGCCTATAGACTGAACACGTAATACACATGTGCATGCCGTCACCGTTTTCACAGTCGCGTTTCTGTAGTTTACACGGAGACGATAACTGTATCGTTTTCAAAAGTTTGTGTTTTCAGGCCCCCAAACGCCATTGTCGTGTACATGAACGGACGAATACAAAGTTTTTCCGTTTTTATTTGAAACCGGTGTTGTGTAAACAAGCCCCTTAGTCCAGATTTTCAAAAATACATTTCAATACATTTTTTTAAACAAATACTATGAATTAATTCATAAATATCATTACGTTTTTAGAGAGTCACACACCTCACCTGAAATAACTTTGCGTTCAAATTATACAGTATGATATTTTATATTCACGAGGGTCTTCAAATGTATCATTTACTATTTTTTGTTATTTTTTAATCTGCATTTTCCTGAAAGTTCCCCACCGAACTTTAATTTGGCAGACAAAATCTTCTAAAAATCTTTTATTTTATTTTATAGTACTACAAAATTAAGTGAAAAAACTTTAATTTCAAGAGATGAAATTGGTTCGAATATGTTTTCTTCATCATAACATCAAGACATCAATTTTAACGTCTCAGTTAACTTCAGAATTCAGAAATTATATTAAAAACAGCCTTTCATAGAAAAGTCATAGATTGATTCAAGTCTGATTCAAAACTTGAGAAGAAATAAGTTTGAATGATATTTTTTTAATTGATTCAAAAATTTGGGGTCATGCCATTGATCCCACAACATGATACATTTCAAGAAACTGTCTGTGACCAGGATTAATCCACATGAAAAAAGAAATAAAACCAAAAAAAAAAAAAAAAGAAAGGATCCACACTCTTGAAGGGGCAGAATGTCCATGCAAGGTCATTTTTTTTGCTTATGCAGAACATGGTTTTAATTGGCTTTAGTGCTGAACACAGTCATGTTCCTGCAGTAAATGAGGCTATTCCTACAGATATCTTGACACAAGTGCTGACCTCCTGTTTCCCGGCATTACTCTTGACTCTTCTAAATGGCGTAAAGGACACCTATAGAAATAGCCACTGTGACACAGTGAAAAGGTGAAAGTCTTTAACATGGAAGATAAAAACCCATAGACCACAATTCTGCTGTGGTCGACTAATTGGCCTACCGTTTTATTAAGATTATATCCCCCGTCCACCCACTCTCGCTCATGATTTCACGGTGAATCATAAAAAATCTGCTTAAAAACGGACCTCTTAATTGCAGGACAAGGAAAATAGCGAAGGCGTGCTTGGCTTATTATACATTAAGCTCTGAGAAGAGGACGGGAAACCAGCAGGCTTGTACAGTAGAGGAGTACAGAATTTCAAACAGATAATTTCTAATGATTTGTGAAGGCACAATGATGTACCTGCTCAGTATGTTTGTGGGACTGATGTACTAAAAAAGCTCTGCTGGATGTTCTTCAGAGAGCTTTGTCCTGGTGGGAGGGTGTTAGCGACTGACAAATCCTGCTGACATCTCCTCAGCACCTTGTCTAGATCCATTAACCACAATGTGGATGAGAGTCGGCATGATGTGAAGAGTTGGGTGGGTAAAAAGTTAGAAAAACTGTTGTCATCTTAGGCCTTGTCCACACTAATAGGCTTCCGTTTGAAAACACATCTTTTTCTCTGAGACGGCGGTTTTATTAATGAAAACAAAGCTTTTTGAAAACGCTCTCCAAAGTGGATAAATTGAAAATGCTGTTTTCGCGTTGTAGTGTGGACTGTCAAAACGGAGGTATTTAAAAAAAACAATGACGTACGTTCAGTCACGTGATGCATATTGAACCCATAGATATTTATGTTTATACCGGTATTGTGCCTGTTATGTGTTATTCACATTCACACTGTTGCTAAAATATGTTACTTTGCACACTCTTCATATCACAATCCTGCAAAGATGACAGAAAACTCACTCGTATTCGCTGTCCTGCGGCAAAACATGATAGCAGTCGCGTTTTAGACCAAACATATAATGGTGAGTGAGAGCGACCTGGACGATCAGTGAATGCTGAGATATTTTGCTAAATAAAATTATCCGCGCGAAAAGAATTGTGCGATAACTTTATTATTTATTTTTTTCCATAAGTATCATCTCAGTGAGCTTTTATAAGGAGTTACGCATGCACTGTAAGGTGAATTTGGTGTTTTCAGACGTTTCAGTGTGGATGAGAAACTTTTGTAAAGCGTTTGAAAACGCTAGTGTGACGGGGAGTGTTTTTAAACCAAAACGCCGTTTTCAAATGTATCCGGATTAATGTAGACGTAGCCTTAAGGGCCGTACACACCCGGACGAATATCGGCACGCGTTATTCGTCAGCGTTTTTCAAGGCGTTTTTTGTGTTCACACCCAAGCGATTTTCGCTGACGATGAGCCGAGTGAACATGCAAATTCATTCCCTGACATTAGATGGCGCTTAATGTAAAACAGAAATAGTCCTATTTTTGTAGTCGCTGTGGCGTTTGTCATATAGTTCTTTATGTTCCGACACCAACGAGACCAGCAGCAGCTCTACATTCATCTGGCCTCGCATCTTCCTCGTCTTATTTCTTCCCGGCAGTGTAGACGCTACTTGGCGTATATCTTCTTCGCCGTTACGTATCTGTGCTCGGCAAGACCGTTTTGGGTTTGAGCGCCCCCAAGTTGTGTTTTACTGTAACTTCAGAAGCTCCAGACACGTGAGCAAAAGCGCCAATCTCATTGGTCGGATAGTTTTTGACGCGGCGCATCAAACCATAAAAACGAACCCGAGGTGTTTTTTTTTAAAAATGACGCTTTTGCGCGTGGCGTTTTTCGCGTCGGTGTGCACACTCACATTGGCGCCCTTTGTTTAGTCACGAGGCGTTAAATGTCGGCCGGTGTGAACAGGTCTTTAGTTTGGATTCGGACCAAATTGTGCAAAAAGATTATTACCCATCGAAAAACAACCTCAAGAAACTTGTTGTTTTATGCATTTTTAGCTATGACGATATTCATCCGACAATATATTTCATAATACAAGCTACACAGGACGCAGTTTGGCTCAAACTGGATGACTGAACCTAAAACAAAAGACTGTTGCTTTACCCAAAAGACCTTTCCTTCACAAACACATCATGCTTTTGTTTAATCGTTGAAGATTTCCAAACCTCTGCATCATGCTTGCATCCCGAGGACATTTGATTCAGGTCATTTGGGGATAAACATCAAGGCAATCATGTGCAGTCTTTCCCAAACTGTAGGTCCTCATGAAGGAGCTGTTTGTGTTTGTAACTGCCTCTTCTGTTTAATCTGCACGATATTCTCCTTGCAGGGCGCTGATGGCATGGTGGTGGACTGCTATTGTTTTTTGTCACGCTGCGATCAGACGGTCTCTCTTGCTATAACAAATAGTCCCCCTATTGCCTGTTTGCTGGGCCCAGAATCAAGCCATTGTGGGAATTAAGTGATTGGCGTAGACAGCAGTGTTGGCCACCCAAATCGGGGCTCGAACAAATAAACTTGAATGAAACGGTTCCTTGATGCTGCGTCCAGAAAGAAAGAGGGCAGTGGGGTTTCAGGATGGTGGATGGAGGGAAGAGTTTGAACAATCACTTTTCAGAAAAGTTCCTACTTGTATTTCTTGTAGTGTGGGGAAACTCAAAGTAAGGAATAATTGATGATGGGCTGTTGAATTATTGGAAAATAAATGAGGTGGTAATGCGGCCATGAGGTGAAGGGAAGACAGAGAGCAAGAGAAAGAGAGCAGGCTTTCCATTAATAATAAAACATAAATTTGTGGCACAAACTGAAATAGTTTGATCCTGTTGTTTGCTATATTTATTTGCTTGATCAATATCTTTGTGGGTTTTGGTTCTTTTGCTGTTTGAAACAATTTTAAATAATTTGGCGATGTGATATGGAACTATAATGCGGTCAAAACATGGCTGGAACTACTTTAGCTGTGTATTTACTAAAAAGAATAAGTGCAAACGGTTGTCAACCAATCAGAATAAAGCATTCAACAGCCCCGTAGTATAAAGCAGAGACAATTTATATGGAGACATGCCACTTCCTCAATCCTCAATAAAACTATATAGGGAAAACCCGTAACGCCAAAGATGGCGGTTGTATGCACATGCCCCGCCCCTCCCGCTGGAAAGCCAATCGTCTGCTTTTAACAGTCAAGCCGGGAAACATGTAAGCCTATCGTCTGGTTCCACTGACGCATGCGCACAGTTGAGGTTTGCGACAGCGGAGACGAGAACCCTTGCGCATGCGTAGTAAACGTATAACCTGTCGGGAAAAAGACCTTTTAAACCTTATTTTGGGGCAAAGTCATCAAACTTTTTCAGCGATTTTTATCATATTTTACTGCTGTTTCTATACAAGGAGTTTTTATGTCCCGGTGACCAGTGAAAGTGCAGTTCTGACTCTCTGCCCATTCATTTAGATAGGAGCCTGGTCTTGTTAGTCCGAAATAGCTGCCCAGAGGCGTGGCCAAGATGGTGGCCGAGTGCCAAGACTTGCCTAAAAGGACTTTGTATAAAGTCAAATCAAATATAGGATAGAAACCTTAAAATGAAGCAACTTTAAGTTACTAATACAAGTAAAATGTAGCTGAAGAAACTCATTTCTGGCGAAGCTGGTTGAACATGCTGGTCTTGTTGGTTAAGCTAGTTGAGCTCGTCCTGGTGGCAACAAATCAGACTGCCACCATCCAGTATATGACATTTGCTGTTCACCAGGTTGGTTTTTAAGATGGTTGAGGTGTTCATAAGGTCCAAAATGTGACTTCAACCCAAAGGTAAGCACAAAATGAAAGGTCATGCCTTAAGACTTCAATTTTTCCAGGTATTCAAGCAGATTCAAGCAAGTTTTCAGTCTCATTGATTTAACTCATAGTGAGCAAAAGCTTTTGAGAAGAGTCGGAGCACTGAGTTTAATTCAAGAGCATCTAAAGAAGGCAATTTGCAAGCTGGGCTTCACCGAAACAGACCTGCGGGAACAAGGAGGTTTCAGTTTCCTCCAGTCATTGAAAAAAAGCATAATGCAACTTTGTGTAATCCGGTAATCCAAAAACATTTTTAAATGAAAGAAATAGGCCAACATGTGGTATAAATAACAACCTCCCATGTATTTAGGAACAAAGTCATCAACAATCAAATTTTCCCAGAAGCAGGGGATTGAGCGAAAGCCAAGTGTTTGCCATGAATGTCCATCCACGGTGACTTGCTGTGGTCGGGGAAATCCAGCAGGTCATCATCGAGATCGGAGGGTCTTTGATGCCACAGCCTCTCCGCTGTGTTTTTCAGAATACATCTTTCAAAAATACTGTGACCATTTGACATTATATTGCATCACATGTCTTGGCAACATAACTCAGTCACATTTGATTTAAGTTGGGTTACATGAGAATGGGCTTATACTGTAAACACAGGAAATAGTGAAAGAAATAGCCTCAGCCATTAAAACAACAAAGCAATGCATCTACTCCCAGCCAACATATATATGTCTAATGGTGGTTTGCTGGTATATTTGGTCAGAGAGCTGGTATCCCAGCCTGACAACCTGATAAGTGCCCAAAACAACTTTAAAACCAGCAAAACAGATCAATCCAACCACTGTGGCAGCAACCAGACAGTGTAGGTTCAAACCCACAATATGTTCCATTAATTACCTTTACTGTGACAACTCAGAAACTTAACATCTTAGCCAAATAGTTGTAGCCATAAGTTGTTTTTCTTGACAACATTAGCTTGCATGTAGCTCAATCATTAGCACGGCTAGCAATGCTAAGGCCATGAGTTCGAATCCAAGGGAAGCAACTCACTCAATGCTTGTCACTTCATACACACACGTCTGGCAAATGCATAAATGTAAATGAAAATCAAATGGTTCGAGTGCACATTAACAACAGACTATTAATGGATATCATTTTGTTTGTTGGAATTGAAGTACAACATCAGCTCAAGAAGTTTGAAATATCACCCACTAGAGAATACACTATCCTTTGTACAAATTTGAAGTTAAAACTTGCCGGTTTCAACAAAGCAAAAGCAAAATCTTCTAATAGCCACGGCTGTGTTAGCCGATCAGGGCTGTATTTCTCAACCGCATCAAGTGGATCGTAGATCAACTTAACTCACGATGCTTTTTCAGACACACAGCTGAGATCAGTTTAAAGTCAGCTATCACACATTTATGGCTTGAAAAGTTTTCCCTTACAGAAATTGACAAAAAAAGAAAAGATACCTACCACCTACCAGAGGTGGAGCGCCTTTAAAAGCAGTACAAACTAAAAGCTAAAAAGCTTCAAAAATAGCATTCATGGCCAGACTACAGTCTTGCATTTAGGCCCTGTCTCCGCTAGTGCAGTTGATGTGTGTGTGAGGTCATGTGTGAGGTCTTGCTTCATGCATCTGTGAGGCCGTGAGACCGGACAGTGTCCCGTTTGTCATTTTACAATTCACAAGGAGCGCCCTATACGCACCCTTGATGTGCACTTGTATTCTCTATATGAGTGTCAGTGTTTCTGAACTCCCTGAAACGCCTCCATTGTAGTCTTGAGTTTCTACCGGGAACGAACACGTCACAATATTCCTCATTTAAATAATTAATGCGCAGAATAAAGGGGCGGGGCCTGGTTGAGTTAGTTAGTAGTGTGTTAAACTGGCGGTTATGGAAAGGGGCGGGACATTTCCCAAACACACTCGAAACGCTCGACCAATCACAACACACTGCTCCAGCCGACCAATCAGAGCACAGTGTGCTTTTCAGAAGGAGGGGCTTCATAGAGACAGGAAGTAAACAGAGCGTTACTGACAGACTGGGAAGAGAGGAGCCGCAACAATGGAGAATATGGGGAAATAATCAACATTCAAGCAGGAAAACCTGTTCTAGTAGAGCCTGAAACTTTGTAAAAGGGCATTATATTTCCTCTTTAATAGTATCATCATCTAACAAAAATCCTTACTGCAGAATTTACATGAGGGAAATTCATTAATTGTGTGTATTTTGTTTTGTGATGTTATTGTTTTATAACTGATTGCAGGGAATTAATGTGTTAACTGACAGGCCTAATATGTACACATGCATTGTTTGTGTGTGTGTAACACTCTAGAGGTCAGGTCCCTGAGCAGTGTGTGGCACAGTAATATCACAGGGGAAGGTCACAGGGAGAAACAACAATAAGAGCGGGTCTCTCTCTTCTCGTTTCGCGAGTGTTTCAGGCTCTCGTGGTCACTATGAGTCTGTTATCTCCCATCAACCCTCCACCTGTTAGCATAACAGCTCTCATTATCCTGTAGTCTTCATCAGCCGATTAACACAGCGGGTGTGCTAATCTGACAGGCACAGACAAACCACTTAAGAGAAGCCGAGGGAGTCTGAGGAGGCGCTGTTAGTGTGATGCAATTCCCAGCACATCCCTGTCATTCTAGTTCTGCTACTGTGCCATTCACAAGAGAGCAGAGACACAGAGACAAATATACCTTGAGGAAAAGAAGGTCACAGCTCGGGATTCACGTAGATGTGATGAAAGAGTGAAATATTTAAAGCTCAACTTTTCCTCTCTCGTATATGTCTATCTAGATTATATTTCTATCCTTCCTTAAAAGCTGATTTAGGCAGCTCTGGCGAGTAAATCAAATTTGGTAGACAATCTAGAAACTAACACTTTTATTCAACAAGGATGACAGTTAGGACCTTTGTTACACTGGTACATCATATTTATATTTCAAATAAATGCTGTTCTTTAGAACTTTCTATTCATCAAAGGATCTTGAAAATATGCATCACAATTTTCACAAAAATATGAAGCAGCAAAAATTGCTTTCAACATTGATAATAATCAGAAATGTTTCTTGAGCAGCAAATCATCTTAATTATTTCTAAAGCATCATGTGACACTGAAGACTGGAGTAATGATGCTGCGACGTTTTAAAATATATTTTCAAACTGTTTTTTTTTTTATTACTTTTTTTTATTAAATAAATTCAGCCTCAATGAACAGAAGAGACTTCTTTTAAAAAACTTGTATTGTTATTTATTTTCGATTATTGACACATTATTTTAAATCAATGCAGGTAAATCAGATTAATCTGAATTTAATCTATTGAGTTGCACAATTTACTATCATAAGCTTTAGTTAGTAAGAGTTGATGGTTTAAAAAAAAATCATTGAACAAACAAAATAAAAATGTTTGAAAGAAAATGACTGCTGCAATTCACTAGCTTTTTACACTGCTTATTCCAAAAATTCAGTGAAAGACTAAATAATTAACAAAATACATATAGGGTATATACAGGTGAAACTCGAAAAATTTGAATATCGTGCAAAAGTTCATTTCAGTAATTCAACTTAAAATTTGAAACTAATATATTATATAGACTCATTACATGCTAAGTGAGATATTTCAAGCCTTTATTTGTTATAATTGTGATGATTATGGCTTACAGATATGAAAACCTTTTCACAATATTCTAATTTTGACTTTGGGGTTTTCATAAGCTGTGAGCCATAATCATCAAAATTATAACGAATAAAGGCTTGAAATATCTCACTTTGCATGTAATGAGTCTATATATACGATATTCCAATTTTTCGACGTTTTCTTATTGTAATATTCTAAAATCACAATAAGAAAACGTCAGTTAGAAATATTCATGGCCTGGCAAATGTTGTCAATTCTCCAGCCATTAACAGGTGAAGTAAATGTCCATGATTCCTGTGGTGTGAAAAGATTATCCTCCGAAACAGCACGTCCAGAAGTAAGTGACGAGTCCGCAATTTGCATGATTTTCTGCCACCGGCTGGACTTTTCAATTTGGACAAAGTTGTGCTCACAGCGAAAAAGACTATAATTCACATCAAATAAATCCTTGATTACTGCCAAGATCTTGCATGATTTCTGTACTTTGCCACTCTTTTAAACAACATATCTCACAAAGTCCCTGGCCAAGACACAACAGGAGAAAAGAGAAATGGAGAAAAGACACATCTGATTCAGCCCGAGATGTGTATCTGCCGCCTGATGCATTATACCCTGACAAGTAGCCTGTGTAGTGAGACTTGCGAGAGGTGGATTCACACTGCCAGTTAGATTGATGTAAGGCTCAGTGTATATGCTACATCTTCACACAGTTTCACAGCCAGCAGCTCATCCCACAGACAGCCCCGCCAATCAATCTGACCTGACAGCCATGTGGCCAATCAATGTGATGGAACCGTCAGATTAAGCCCCGCCCATCACTCTGACTGACAGCCACTGCGGCCAATCAATGTAATGGAACCGTCAGATTAAGCCCCGCCCATCACTCTGACTGACAGCCACTGCGGCCAATCAATGTAATGGAACCGTCAGATTAAGCCCCGCCCATCACTCTGACTGACAGCCACTGCGGCCAATCAATGTGTTTTAAGCCCCACCCATCACTCTGACTGACAGCCATGTGGCCAATCAATGTGATGGAACGGTCAGATTAAGCCCCGCCCATTACTCTGACTGACAGCCACTGCGGGCAATCAATGTGATTTAAGCCCTACCCATCACTCTGACTCACAAGCTTTAGTGTTAAGGCTCTTTTATCTCTTTATATGAGAACAGATATTACACAGATAAAATATTACAAGCTTACAGTAAGCTTCAGGATTCATTAATTTGCAACTTAATGTTTTGGTGGAGGACAAAACATCAGAGGAAGCACATGAAAAATAAAAATAAAAGTTACGTTTAATCGCTAATGCAGCTGCAAAGACAAGCACCATTAGCTTTCCTGTTAATTAGTTTTATGTTTAAGGAATAAAAGAAGTCTAAAGATAATTAGCGCTCTGATATACGAGTTTCCAAAGCATTTCCCCAATGTCTGCGTCTCCCTCAGATGAATCAATTTTGTTGTAGCATTCTGCATACTTGGATAAAAGTGTGTGCATAATGATTAAAGGTACGGTACATGTAAGTAATTTAGCAGTTACAAAACACACAGTTGCAATTGCTAGCCAATCACAAACCGAACTGCTAAGTAAATTACAATATATACCACTAGTTAAATCGTAGGTGAATCACAAGCTGCTAGCTAATTACCAAACAAATCAAAAGCTTAATCGCTAACCAAATTGTTAAATAAATCAAAAGCTAAATTACTAGTCAAATCGCAAGCTGAATCACAAGAGTTAGGCCTACGGCTAGGTAAACGCTAACCAAATCACAAGCTTCATCACTAGCCAAATCACTAACTAAACCAAGCTGAAATATTATCTAAATATCAAGCCTTATTGCTAATTATAAAACGGTTAGTTCCAATCCTTGATTCTGATTGGTCAATAGCTGTGCTTTATTCACGATAAAACACGGCTATGACCGCTTCACCCAACGGTTCTATGTATCACTACACAACACCCCTAGCAACCACTCTTAGCAACTTAAACAGATGTTTCATCTCATTGATATTGTTCATTTAAAGCTAGAGCAGAGCATTGTGAGAGATCGAGTAAGCGAGTGTACCTGCATTTACAGTAGACGTAGCATTTTCCTTCAGGTCAGTCCTATATTCATAATAAAAAAATGCGTTTGAATGTCCGCTGCATATTTTGTCCTTTTAACAGTCATGGGGTTTTCCGTGCATAACGTTAGTCATCTGTCAGTTGCGTCTGTCTTCTCCGTGATCACAAGTTCGAGTCCTTTCAAAAGCCTTCTCTACAGACTCACTCACTCACTCACTCATAAAGACAGTCTTTGCCGCCATCTATTGGCGAAATAATATATGTAACTTCTGTTGCTGTTCACGTTCCGGGACTATTTTTTCCAGCGGAAGGCAGGCTTTTAGTGATTTTACTTCATGAAAGTTGCATAGATACATATTTTTCGGCTTTAATATTTTTATTGTGTGGCAACCGTTTTATAAAAGCAATAAGGTACTCGAGGCAAGTGCTGTATCGTGAATAAGTAACGGCTGAAGGGGTTGCAGGCACTCCGCTTCGCGTCGTGCCTAACAACGCCCTCCAGCCGTTACTTATTCACGATACAGCACAGCCTCTCGTACCTTATTGCTTACTCATTAACCAAATCACAAGCTAAAATTCTAGTCAAATCATAGCAACATCACAGCTTTATTGCTTAACTAAACAATAACCAATTTACAAGCTAACCAATTTGCTAAGTAAATCACAAGCTAAATTACTAGTCAAATTGTTATCTGAATCACAAGTCTTTTGAGCAAATCACAAGCTTAATCGCCAGCCAAATTGTTAGCCGAAGCACAAACAGATTTCACAGAAGAGTCGCTGAATGTCACAAATGATGACTTCAAAATTACCATCCTCACAATGTAACGTGGTAACAGCCTATATTATGTAGCCTAACTATTATTATATATATCATCATATACATGTGTTAATCCAACATGGCTTATTAACTTATCCTACAGGCAATATGACTTCTTTCTCTTTTTTTCTGCCTGTTCAAAGGTGCCGGAGATGATTTCCAGTACTCTGTCTAAAGGACTACACTCGGAAATGTTCTTCCACTGTGATTACCTGAAGTGCATTCGCAACTGTAATGACTGTCATTCAGAGGTAGATTCATTCAGAATATACTCAATATGTCTCTGTATGGGCAGAATATAGTGAGTCTCCAGGAGCAGCAGTCACAGAAACGCCGTTTTACACGCAGGACTATTAATGGACCCCGTTTTTTGGTACGAGCATTAGCCACAGTGCCTATTTCCGCTGTTTAATGGGGCTAACCTTTCCCGTCACACACTTAGAGGCATTACTCTCTCCAAATCAACACTTGTGAAGGGCAAATTCAAATTGGTACAGCGCATTCCCTTAAATGATTGAAAAAAGTCCCTCTGTGTGTCACTTTAACTGTGTTTAACTTGTTAAAGTAGCACTAAGTGCAACTCGAACATGAAAGACTACAAGAATCCAACATTACAGCACGGCTGCTCGACAGAAAAGGTGCAATTTCACACCTCACCTCTAGGAAGAAGGAATATGTTACATGTGACAAGAAAAGATGGAAAGAAGAGGCAAATTTAATTATTTGCAACCTGAACAGCAGAGAGTGACGTGAAATCATTCGTATTTGGGTTGAAAAACAAATCAAATCTGATTTTTCGGAAATGCATTACAGTTTCAAAGGTCAGATCCCATTTCAAATTGTTTTTTTTTGTTGTTTTTTTTCAGGACGTGATCTGTCTGAAATGTCAAACACATGCACTACAGTGGTGAATTACACTGAAACCAAATGTGACTTCAGACGAGTTCACACTAGACTTTACACATGCAACATTTCTCAGGACACTGCTTTTTTTACATTTATGTTTTTATTGGTTTTAATCATTATTATCATGTTCCTTGTCTTTATTTATGCCTGCCAGTATAGAGAGACAGATAGATAGATAGATAGATAGATAGATAGATAGATAGATAGATAGATAGATAGATAGATAGATAGATAGATAGATAGATAGATAGATAGATAGATAGATAGATAGATAGATAGATAGATAGATAGACAGACAGACAGACAGACAGACAGACAGACATACAGACAGACAGACAGACAGACAGCCAGACAGACAGACAGACAGACAGACAGACAGACAGATAGATAGATAGATAGATAGATAGATAGATAGATAGATAGATAGATAGATAGATAGATACTATAGATAGATAGATAGATAGATAGATAGATAGATAGATAGATAGATAGATAGATAGATAGATAGATAGATAGATAGATAGATAGATAGATAGATACTGTAGATAGATAGATACTGTAGAGAGATAGATACTGTAGATAGATGATAGATAGATAGATAGATAGATAGATAGATAGATAGATAGATAGATAGATAGATAGATAGATAGATAGATAGATAGATAGATAGATAGATAGATAGACAGACAGACAGACAGACAGACATACAGACAGACAGACAGACAGACAGACAGACAGATAGATAGATAGATAGATAGATAGACAGACAGACAGACAGACAGACAGACAGACAGACAGACAGACAGACAGACAGACAGACAGATAGATAGATAGATAGATAGATACTATAGATAGATAGATAGATAGATAGATAGATAGATAGATAGATAGATAGATAGATAGATAGATAGATAGATAGATAGATAGATACTGTAGATAGATAGATACTGTAGATAGATAGATACTGTAGATAGATACTGTAGATAGATAGATAGATAGATAGATAGATAGATAGATAGATAGATAGATAGATAGATAGATAGATAGATAGATAGATAGATAGATAGATAGATAGATAGATAGATACTGTAGATAGATAGATACTGTAGAGAGATAGATACTGTAGATAGATGATAGATAGATAGATAGATAGATAGATAGATAGATAGATAGATAGATAGATAGATAGATAGATAGATAGATAGATAGATAGATAGATAGATAGATAGATAGATAGATAGATAGATACATTTTGCAACATGTTGATTTTTTTTGTTTTTACGTACTTTAATTCAGATGAATTACACCGTTTATGTATTTATTTATGTGTTTGTTATTTAGTTGCAAGACTGTTTATAATGAAATAGTGACAGGTTTAAATAAAGACAAAAACAAGAAACTAACTAACCAAATGAACATGGAGACCAGTTACACAACCTAAGATTAACACTTTCCTTTATCCAGTCATATAAAAATTGTACCCTAAAATGTGTCAACTATCAATTTGTACTTTTGCACTTTATTCCTGTGAGTTTTTTCCCCCCATTTCAGTCTGTTTTCAAGCTTTAAAGTTTCATTCCTCATCCCGACCTGTCATAACAGCCACGCGAGACGACATTATCTCGCTAACCTTGTAGCTCAAACCCGCATGTCTGCTCCTTCCTGAGTGACAGCAAATATGTGTGTAAGGCGTTGTGGCTCCTGAAGACTATTTCCCTGACAGTGATGCAGCACGCGGCGTCGGGCAGGGCTTCACCCGGGGCCTTTAGAAGATGACCTCTGACAAACACATACATCAAGGTCCAACCTCTCGTCCTACAGCGCCCAAAGTTACGGCACAGACATTCTGTCATTCAGAGCGTCAGTAATGGGCCATTCAATGTGTCATCTGTTATTGTTGCATTTTTCATGTTTTCACAAACACAAATAACATGTCATGCAAGTGACTGACAAGTGGCGAAACAATTCTCAGGTGCATGTGGCGAGAAAACTAAAGTTTATGAGATATATGACAACGTGTCAGGCCTACAATAGCTGAAGGGTGCCATCATCCCCGAGGTAAACTTTCTCAAACTTTTCCTTTTTCCTTTCCACCGGAGAAGATGTAGAGCTAAACTCTCTGAAGTGCTTCTGTTTGAGAAGTTTTAGAGTTTCTCCGCACAGGAGATGGGGAACATTCACTCGCATGCTTTTAGAATAAAGTGGCAATGCATACATTTGTGCAAACCAACTAGGAAAGAATGAGAAGTGAAAAACAGAGAGACAAGGTGAAAGACAATACTGAGATCTGATTTTGTTTTTATAGTGCTGGGCAACGATTAATCGTGATTAATCGCATCCAAAATACAAATTTGTGTTTATATAATACATGTGTGTGTACTGTGTATAATTATTTTGTATATATAAATACACAAACATGCATGCATATATTTTAAAAATTTGTTATTTATATATTAAAGTATTTATATTTATATATAATATAAATTATGTATAAATATATATATATATATATACAGTATATATGCAAATATTTCTTAAATAAATATATACATGCGTATGTGTGTATTTATATATACAAAATAAATATACACAGTACATACACATAAATTATGTAAACACACATTTATTTTGGATGTGATTAATCGCAATTAATCGTTACCCTGCACTAATATATATATATATATATATATATATATATATATATATATATATATATATATATATATATACACTCACCTAAAGGAGTATTAGGAACACCATACTAATACTGTGTTTGACCCCTTTTCGCCTTCAGAACTGCCTTAATTCTACGTGGCATTGATTCAACGAGGTGCTGAAAGCATTCTTTAGAAATGTTGGCCCATATTGATAGGATAGCATCTTGCAGTTGATGGAGATTTGTGGGATGCACATCCAGGGCACGAAGCTCCCGTTCCACCACATCCCAAAGATGCTCTATTGGGTTGAGATCTGGTGACTGTGGGGGGCATTTTAGTACAGTGAACTCATTGTCATGTTCAAGAAACCAATTTGAAATGATTCGAGCTTTGTGACATGGTGGAAGTAGCCATCAGAGGATGGGTACATGGTGGCCATAAAGGGATGGACATGGTCAGAAACAATGCTCAGGTAGGCCGTGGCATTTAAACAATGCCCAATTGGCACTAAGGGGCCTAAAGTGTGCCAAGAAAACATCCCCCACACCATTACACCACCACCACCAGCCTGCACAGTGGTAACAAGGCATGATGGATCCGTGTTCTCATTCTGTTTACGCCAAATTCTGACTCTACCATCTGAATGTCTCAACAGAAATCGAGACTCAACAGACCAGGCAACATTTTTCCAGTCTTTAACTGTCCAATTTTGGTGAGCTCTTGCAAATTGTAGCCTCTTTTTCCTATTTGTAGTGGAGATGAGTGGTGCCCGGTGGGGTCTTCTGCTGTTGTAGCCCATCCGCCTCAAGGTTGTGCGTGTTGTGGCTTCACAAATGCTTTGCTGCATACCTCGGTTGTAACGAGTGGTTATTTCAGTCAAAGTTGCTCTTCTATCAGCTTGAATCAGTCGGCCCATTCTCCTCTGACCTCTAGCATCAACAAGGCATTTTCGCCCACAGGACTGCCGCATACTGGATGTTTTTCCCTTTTCACACCATTCTTTGTAAACCCTAGAAATGGTTGTGCGTGAAAATCCCAGTAACTGAGCAGATAGTGAAATACTCAGACCGGCCCGTCTGGCACCAACAACCATGCCACGCTCAAAATTGCTTAAATCACCTTTCTTTCCCATTCTGACATTCAGTTTGGAGTTCAGGAGATTGTCTTGACCAGGACCACACCCCTAAATGCATTGAAGCAACTGACATGTGATTGGTTGATTAGATAATTGCATTAATTTGAAATTGAACAGGTGTTCCTAATAATCCTTTAGGTGAGTGTATATATATAACATGATATATAGTATTATTGATAAAAATAAAATATATTATTATTCTATCGACCACTATACACCCCCCCCCCCCCCCCCCCCCGGCCATCAGCCGCTTTTGCCACTGTAACTCTGATGAGGAGAACAAACGTCATTGACTGACTCATAATCACACTGCAGTGAGAAACCCACGCAGAAGACAAGCTCAGAACAAGAAGATGAGAGAGAACAAGAAGTGGAAGAAGAGCAGAGGATGAAGAGGAGAAAGATCAGGGTTTGCGTCGGGTACTAAAGAGCTTATTGTTCAAGACTGAGTAGTCGATTGTGAAATGACAAGCATGACGGTGAAAGGATTGGTCTGTCGATTCCAATTGTCTGGCAGGACTAGAAATGGAGTGGAGTTTGAGAAAAATCAGGACTGACTTGAAAGAGTCATGCTGGATGAGACAGAGGCTTGAAAATGACATTAACCCCCATTTACGAAACCACAGGAGCATGCTGGGACTGGCTGGGCTGAGCCTGTGTGTGTCCAGGTGTTGATTCATCTGTGTATTTAAAGCGTACATGTCCGGTGGAAACAGGTGGGAATGGAAACAGAAGGTCAAGACCTATATAAACAGTATGTGTGTGTGTGAATACTATACATTTGTGTGTGAATACTGTACATCGCATCTTGCAGAGCAAAAATATGACTATCACCATAAAGACTGTCCCACATTCCAGCTATTTTGACCAAGAACCATCCACATAAGGGGCTTTCACACCAGAGGAACGCTTTCATAGTTCCTATATCTAAAGGCGGAAATACTCACTTTTGTGTGTGTTCGCACCAAATGAACCATGACCGATTTTAGCTATACGCCTAAATTAGACTTCATAGTAGTGTCTAACCATGGACTGTGTGAAAAAATATGGTTGTTGTGTCCGTGCCGTCACCCGTAGTGTTTCTGAAGAGCATTTTTGAAGCCCAAAGTGGGCGGAGCCGGCCGTCGCCATCTTGGCAGCGCATCACTCCCGGATAAACTCCCGCAGTGAGGCGGGATTAGCTGAGGTGACGTGACGCTAACACACAGCAGACAAACAGCTAGTAGTGACAGCAGCGCCAACCCACCTGTCACTCAAGTGGCCACGCCCTTAATTATGCACAACTTTAAGGCTTAATATAATTTAAACGGATGAGTTATAAATAAATCCACCTCTCTCACAGTTGTCATGAAGGGCAAAATTAGCTATATAGACCAAAACCACTTTATGTACCAGGCTGTGAACATAATTTTCTGCTGTAAAATTGGGTATATTAACATGGGGGTCTATGGGATTGACTCTCTTTTGCAGCCTGTCTCTAGAGGCCAGTCGATGAATTGCAGTTTAAGTCACTTCCGTGTTGGATTCACGAGAGAGATGGGAAGGTTGCTGCTTGTGTCTAACCCAGCACATTAGAAACTACCAATGACGTAAGTTTAAGTTGATTGTCTGAATGCATGCCATGCAAAACACTGGCACAGGCCATTTATAAAAAAGCAATGCAAACACACAGTTTACATGTACTTACTCCACGGACATGGAAAACAGTGATAGATGGACCGAAGTCCAGGCACTTCTCAACCAATCACGGTGCGCCTAAATGACGTCGCCTATGCTGGATCATGTCACTTCAGAGTTCCTACAGGTGGTGCAAATGCAACCAGGAAAATTACTCTAGGGGAAAATGAGTTCTTCGTGGCTAGTTCCTATAACTGAGTTCCTATAACTACACAGTGTGAAAGCCCCTTCAGACAGCAAAAGATCTTCGAATGACACGCAAATTGACCCATTTCCTTTTAATGACATTCCGGATATACTATATGTGGAAAGCAGAAATTACAGGTAAGCAAGGACATCTGGACTGATGAAAACAATTACGTCTTGAATCCAGAATCATTCCTAAAGTCAGCCGATCAGATCGGAGTTCTTCGGTTCGAGAAAGCTCTGGCCATTTTTGTATGTAATGATACACCAGACTTGAACCGTCTGTGGCTAAGACTAAAATGATGAGTGTTTTTATCAGCTTACCCATCAATCTCCCCATCATGGTGTGTCGTGGGGTGTGCTGGTCTCCCAGGCTCTCTCCGGGATACAGCGACTGGGAGATCCGCCGCTCATGTTCATCTCGTGGAGAGTTCAGAGACACAGTCGGGCTACTCGGAGACTCCTGGAGAGAAAGAGGGGAAGACATATATATATAAAAAATATACTGGCTTTTTAATCTTTCAGATGCTTTATTTGTCTTGTCCCTTTAGCAAATAGTTGTTCTTGCTTTAGGCACAATTGTCAGAAAATCTAGTCAGATGCAAGCCTAAAATATAAACAAAACGTAAAATTAAATTGGATAAAACCCTTTTTCTTGCTTTATGCGCAATTGTCACAAAATTGTCAAATGCAAACCTAGAATCTAAACAAAAAAAAAGTGTAATATAAAACAGTTTTTCTTGCTTTGAGCACAATTGTCACAAAATAGTCAAATTCATGCCTTAAGCCTCAGAGACCTGAGGGTATTTTTACAATAAATTTTCCGTCTGGTGTTATTCACTAAAAAAGCTTGTAAAACATCAACCCTTTTGTGCACAGACAATTGACACACCTCTTTTTTTCCAGGGCAAATTGAACTTTCAGCATATTTGTGTTGCATTGATGTCACCTGAATGTGAATCTGAATGTGAATCTCTCGCGCGTGTACGTCACTCATTGTTTACACAGAACAGAGATTGTAGGTAAGACGGCTAATTAAAATGGTACTAATTTGCGCTTATCCGGGATGTTTAAACCGTCGTAAAAGATTTTTTTTTTTTTTTTTATAATAAATAAAACAATTGTATGAGTGACGTACACGCGCGAGAGATCACTTCCGGCACTTTCCGGCGCTTGCCGGAAAAGTCCGAAGCGCCAGCGCCCTCAGATCACTTGGACGTGGCTGTGTTTACAAGAGGTAAAAACGATATAAATACTGTTAGTTTTCTCACACAAACCGCTCGTTTCGTGTCTTAGGCCATCAATGTGTACTTACATTTACGAGTCATTAAATCATGTTTAATCTGGACTTCTCTGTGCATGCTCTTTGAGGTGGTGACCATAGACCTGCATTATATGACTGACAGACAAGAACGGTTTGACCTAAAAATATCAAAATTGAAACTACTGCGGAAACAAAGACACCTACATCTTGGATGCCCTTGAGGTAAGCTAAAACATACCAACAATTAATTTCAAAATGAACTATCCCTTTAAATGTAAAGAAAACAAAACAAAATTCAAAACAAAACAAAAAAAAAGTAAAATAAAAGTTGATAAAATATTTTTTTTCTTGATTTAAGTGCAATTCCAAAATTTTGTCAGATGCTCATCTAAAACAATGCAAACAAACTAAACAAATCTCAAAACAAAACAAAACTTAAACCAATAAAAAATGTCCTTGTCTAAAACAAGGCAAAGAAACAAAACCCAAAAAACAAATCTCAAAACAAAACGCGAAACATTAAAACAAAACGGAAAACAAGTCAAATGCATGATGCAAATGCAAATGCATGGCTTTTGTGAGCAAAGCAAAACTCAAAAAGCCAAATAAAGTTATTATCTGAAGCGTGGCATCTGTGGTCCAGCACATCTCAGGTTCTCCTCCGCCATCTCTCGCACTAATAGAGCTGTTCCTGCGCTCCTTTGATTAGGCCGTCGTGACTGAGGTCTGATCTCTGGTCCTTTGTGAGCTATCATGTTCTTTTAGTGTTATACACTTTCCCCATGGGCCCGCATTGATCGTGAGAAGGTTGCACTTCCTCCCATAGGAACTTCTCCTGAACGAGGCTGTGTTGTTGAGAATGAGGGTCGGCAGGAGCTTCTTACCCATAATGCTCGCCACCTGCGCTCCAGTCTACTAGGAAGACCCAGATCCACATGTCAGTGCTTTTAGACACAGCTCTCTGGATCTGGAGACAAACCTCAGGGGAACTATGGGGAGGCTTTTTATGAATGCATCATTGCAAATGCATTCCCTGCGTCCTGCATCTCTTTCTGTGGGCCCGTACTTATTTATTTATTTCTAAATGCAAAGGGATCTGACAGTCGTTAGCACTATGACAGCAGTGGATTTCCACTCGCAATCCACCAAGATAAATAGTGTTTTGCATTGGTGATCCTTGATCCGTAAACAAAACAAAACAGAAAGTTAACATTTTTACAAATTCTGAAGAAACTATATGCGTTGCTTAACTTGGGAAAATGTTATGCTAGTTAGCTATGCTATGCTAATGTCATTACAACAGGGATCCAGGGATGACGCTGGAAATGAGTTTGCATTTCAGCACTTCAAGTTCCATCGTCCTGATGTCGATGGGTTTCTTGAATAGGGTTTTGGATTAATGACTGAAATAAGGTCTATGGTGAACACAAGCTCAAGATATTTTCAACATAAAATACATCAATAATACCCCATTATGCTTTTTTCCCCCAAAGCTTTTACTTGTCTTGAAGGCAGTTGTTAAATGAGACTACAGAGGTTGTTTGAGACATCATTACACTGAACAGGTAAACTAATACTCACAGCCTCATCGTGTTCTTCATCAAGCTCCTAAAACTATTCAAACAACATTTCAGGAGCAAGTTTTTATATAATGACACTCAAGTCATGTGACCGTGGTGTAGTTGGTATATAGCCCACGTTTGGCATTTTACTTCTGGTCAATGTATTTAGACTTCAAAATGAAAAAATTAAAAGTTATGTTCATTTAGAAAGACTAATCAAGGGGATGGAAAGGCGTAGCGTCAAACATTAGTCCCAAACTGACGAGTGATAACTTCTTGATCCAAAAGGAACTCAAAATCGGAAAAAAAGATCCGCACACGAATATAAGTCAAAAAGCTCACAGGATTTTATTGTCCAGAAGCCACAGATAAAGTGTAAAGTGTAAAGTGGTTTTCGGGTTCAACCCTTCATCAGTGCCATGTGTTACCAAGCATACACCTGCGGTAATTTACACACTTATTACCGTAATCCATGTAACATACCGGAATCTGATTTTATCCCATATACAAATATATACATCAGTAGTCTACATAATTATACATACATATCACAACAATCCTCTATTCAAAACTTTGAAAACATTTTTTTAAATTTACAAAAACTACCATGATGAACAAAACATGTAAGAATCAGAAACTGTTGTTGGTCACAGAGCTTATTTTCTGCAATGATCCAAAAACCATTGTTGATGCTAACTTCCAGGTCGGCCTGCGGACACACATCATCACTGCAGCGCTGGATGCTTTAGTGTGTGGCGAGGCGGATTTTGTGGGAAGGGGTTTTTTTTGTCCACGTCAAAAGAGCCACACAAAGTCCCCTATGATACTCTGGATTCTAGTTAGCATCATGTCCCTCTTTCACTGTAGCCTGGTAATACCAGACTGGAATGGCATAATAGAGAAGTGTTTTCTGTCTCGCTAGGGGGCGCTTGTCTGAAGTTTAAAATCATTGGTTACCCGTAAGCCAATCAGATAAGTTTATATATGACGTATGTTATGTGCCAACACAGCCGCATCGAACCACAGACATCATGCATCGAACTCAAATCTATGATCGAACTTCCACTGTAAACCTGCTGTAAACACTTGATGATGCGAGCGAAATACCGGAGTGAACATGGCTGTAAACCACTTTAGCAGATTATGCGAAGTTAATCTACGCATCCACGGTACAATCAGGGCCTCTAAACTGATATTTGACAGTAGAGAGAAACAAAAAAAATTTGCAGCCAACTGTCAAAGTTAGGATTAGTTCTGTTAAACACAGCTCTTTGTTCTGTCGGAAATGCTGCAACTTAATTGCAAGATTACAGCATGTCATGGCAATATTTAAGACCCGGAAAAGAAAGAAGACACTGACCTGTCAAAAGGCTCCCCAGTTTCTCGCTGACGATCGGTAATGGTTGATAAATTAAACTTTTCCCAAAGGGAGTAGGGCCACAACATCAACTCCATTCAAAATGTTTAATACACACTCTTCTTGTTCGGGCTTCAGTTTGCTAATGCCGGGAATATTCTCCACAACAGAGCGAATTGCATCCGCGTCTCCATATCCGCAGTCGTTTTCGATTTCCCTGACCTAATCTTAAACTCGGCGCTTAGCGACTACGTCACGGCTCTCAGCCCGCCCTCTGTTCGTTGATTGGCCGGCTGTTTTCAGGCCGGAGGAAAACGGATAGATAGGCCGCTGTCTCAGACTGAGTACAGAAGCGAAATGAAATTGAGCGGAAGTACGAAGTCTGACGTAGTCAGGCTACTTTCACTGCAGGTCTATTAGATTTTTCACTTGGTTTATAGTCCACCAGGTAAACATTTAAAACCTGAGTGCTTAGTATGCCTGGGAAGACCTCGATTAGCTGGTTCAGGTGTGTTTACTTGGGGGGTTGCTGGTAAACCAAGGCCTTGGAGTCAGAGGAATGCCATGCTCTGATTGGCTGAAGCTGGGGAAGGAGAGATTGGTAAGCGGTGTTTACTGAGATGTGTCTATGTGAGTTCACTGTTCACGGTGGAGAGCTTTGGGGGAACGAGACTGATGTCTTCTGGTCAATAGCAACCAAAACAGTTTTGAGCATCTAGATACATCAAAGACAAGCAAGACTGGACTGCAGGATGACCATCACATACAAGTTTAATATAGATGAGACGTTTAATGAAGTCTGAAGCTGCTGACGTGATGAATTAGCACGTTTACTGACGCAGAGAAGAGGTCAACACCATTACAACTTCATCTGACGCAAGTGCCACAATCAACCGCTCAGCCGGAGCTTTTCTTCACAAAACCAGGATTTTTTTTATGAACCTTTGTTGAAATCCGACGGTTTTGACAGAATGAGAAGGGAGATAAAAACAGAAAGGGTTTTTATAAAGGAACGTGTTTCTTAAAGTCCTGGATGAACTGACGGGCTTGTGGGAGACACAGATCTTCTGCGGCCCGGAGTTTGGGAGAGGAGTTATTATGAACCCGTTTATCTACTCGTAATCTCCCCTAATCTAGTGCTTCTCTAACAGGATTAGCCATGTGGATTAAAACACTCCCTTTACAGTCTGTCTTCCTCAGAGGCTGCCATTGCCTGTCCATCCATCCACCCATCCATCCATCCATTTAAGCCATCCATCCAATTATCTATCTATCTATCTATCTATCTATCTATCTATCTATCTATCTATCTATCTATCTATCTATCTATCTATCTATCCATTTTACCCATCTATCCATCCATCTATCAATCTATCCATCCATCCATCCATCTATCTATCTATCCATTTTACCCATCTATCTATCCATCCATCCATCCATCCATCTATCTATCTATCTATCTATCCATTTTACCCATCTATCTATCCATCCATCCATCCATCCATCCATCTATCTATCTATCCATTTTACCCATCTATCCATCCATCCATCCATCCATCCATCCATCCATCTATCTATCTATCCATTTTACCCATCTATCTATCTATCCATCCATCCATCCATCCATCCATCCATCCATCCATCCATCCATCCATTCATCCATCCATCCATCCATCCATCCATCCATCCATCCATCCATCTATCTATCTATCCATTTTACCCATCTATCTATCCATCCATCCATCCATCCATCCATCCATCCATTCATCCATCCATCCATCCATCCATCCATCCATCCATCCATCCATCCATCCATCCATCTATCTATCTATCCATTATACCCATCTATCTATCCATCCATCCATCCATCCATCCATCTATCTATCTATCTATCTATCTATCTATCTATCTATCTATCTATCTATCTATCTATCTATCTATCTATCTATCTATCTATCTATCTTACCCATCCATCCATCTAATTAATTAGTTAATTTTAATTCCGTACGCTCAAACTCAAACTGCAAATTTCAGTAAAATTCCTCAATCTAAATTTAATTGTGAATTCTGAATGGCACAAAATCACTCATAATACCTTAGTATTGACCGAGCAACTTCTGTATTACACAGGCAAACACCACAACAGGAAAAATAAAAAAAATACACACCCTGGTCGTGATAAAATCACTGTAATTCACATCCACGTATTCACATTTTACATTAGAACTTGTTTGAGAAAATCCTTTCTGACCTTGGATGAGAGAGAGGATCTCCTTGCCTATATCTCAGGATCATACAGTAACTGTAATCCTGTCTATAACACACACACACACACACACACACACACACATGTGCAGGCTCCGCTGGCCTGATGCTGTTTATGAGGTGTTAATCCCGCGTCCCCTCTCTCTTCTCTCGCTCTGTAATGCTGTCACACACAGATCTCTCAGAGACCCAGACAGCCTCATTAGCCTTCTCTATCACATCTCTAAAATCCCATTCATTTACACAGAGGAGATGAGCCCCTTTCTGTGGCAGATCTGTTGTCCTCTCCCACATATTTTCAGTCTATTTTTCAAGAGGATTATGACGGCTACAAGCGCCCGAGGCTGTGCAGCTGTGGGTCGAACTGCTCAGATTTACCCCGTGAATACTGTGCTTTAGAGCCAGTGACAGTTAATTATGTGTCCCCATAATGGCTGATTTAATTCTCTCACCGGTGAGAGTAAGGGCACTGAATGGGTACAACTGCATAAGTTAAAGAAGCCAAATCTGAAATCCCCTTATAATACAGTATTAGTCAAGGTTTCTTGCACCATGTTTTGGGCTTCCCTGACCATGTGGACCCTCAGCATTAAAAAGGCAGATTTTTGTAACTATACTTTAAAACTTGTCTATGTAAATGACCTTTATTGTAATCGGTTAACCTTAGTGTACTGACACACTTCACCTGGGACGGTTTTTTGAATACCGTACATGAGTTGATGTGTAAATATGGGCAGTATGAGAATGTATGAGTTCTTGTCTCATTATATTTTTATAATATGATGTCTCAAATAGGATGTTGATTAACACAACAACAAAAAAGAACAGTCATTGTAGCCTTAAAGTTTGTGTGTAGTAAAATCTATGTTGAATCAAAAAAAAAATTTTCTTTCTAAAGCTACTTTTTGTAATGTTTTGTAAATACTTGATGATTTTCTCATGTATTTCTTTTAGGGGTAATTTCTCAGCCAAATTTGATGTGGGATTAATTTACGATGAATTAATCGTTGTGGAAATTCCTTATAAAACCTTTCCAAAATGTTTTATATATATATATTTGTTTTATTATAATTTTTTTGATTTACATATATATACATAAAATGTTATTATTATATTATAATATGTATTCATATATTTACACTAACTCATATATTAAGATATCTGTATCTAATATATATATATATATATATATATATATATATATATATATATATATATATAAATAATATTTTTTTTAGGGTAAAGATAATTGTGGAAATTGGAAATTGTTTAAAAATCTAAAGGAAATACAATAATATAGTTAAGATAATACTAATATTAGAATAAGTGTTATTAATACTACTGCTACGTATAATAATAATAATAATAAATGGATATTTTTATTACTTTAATTGCATTAAAATACTTTTGTATATGGCAGTCTTATATTAACCGAAAATAAACACCACATGGAAGCTCCACTGGTCTGTTCTGTGCACAACTGTCTCGGTTCACCTTGTGAAGTGTGAGTGAGTCAGATTGAGTGTGTGTCGTGACAGCCGATCTGCTCAATGCCACTGTGGCTCGGTGCGCTGCCCTCTGATTCAATCAATTACTTTCTCAGGTGAACCAATTGAGTTTCCCTCCTGAGCTGTAAGTGGATTAGAGAGAGCGTCTTCATTCTGAGCCTCCAGTCAAACAAGATGGCCTCGTACACACACACACACACACACACACACTCATCCCTATGTGCAATTTCTTTGAGGTGCAAAACTACATTTCCCATGATGCTTCTGTCATCCTCCTGAATCCCAGTCCCAGTGATATGACATCAGTAAGTCATTGTGAGTTCATGTCAAAAAGGTCCATCGGAGAGTAAATAAACTAATGAAGAACAGATCCAGAAGTCCTCCTCATATTGCTTGGTGTATGTGGATGCGTCCCATCATGCCCCGCTTCGCCCCGTGGAGCCGCAGTCTGGCTCAACGCTAATAAAACCATAATTTACCAGTCAGGCTGATTGATAGCTCTCTCAAGACCCAATCGATCAGACACTCATTTCAGCAGGACGGTTTTCTGTAGCCAGCATGACACTTCCTTCCTGATGTCAGCTTTCATGAACGTCATGCGGACACACACCACATGGGCTGTTTTTATGCACAGGAGGCACTCTTATAGTAAAAATGCACAGTTCTCCATAATCGGGACGTTCTTCAGCAAGAATGCTAATGAATTACAGTCTGAACTTTCTATTTCACACTGCATATTAAAACAGAATACTTGTTTTGACACAGAAATCAAAAAGTTACAGCAACAATGACTACTTAATGTGTTTTAAAATGGATATTTTTACTGGAAAGCCAGTAAATAACACTTTTTAACACATTTTTTTCTCAATCGAGAAGCAGTTTTACTTTGATATATGTCACAATAGATATGAAAAGACTATAGTGCAACTTCTGTTTTATGCCATTTTTTTATTATATTAATTTAATATAAAAAACATTTAAACAAGATATTAGATACGATATATACAGTGTTTACTTTAGAAGAAACAATGCATAAAATATTAAGACTTTCACACCAGCATAATGGCATCTTTAATACAAGTATACTTTGTCTGATGCACTGGCAGATTTCTTTTTAAAAACGTATATCTGAGTGAAAATGTGGGCGGGACTTGATTGAATCTGTGGGGAATTGATTGGATGATTGGATGGTTGTGGTTTGCTATTGGCTGATCTCATGTGAGTGACAGGTTGCTCCGCCCTCATCATCAGAGAAGAGAAGTTATTCTGATTCAAGATTACCAGGCATGTGAATTATGATGTGCACAAATAAATCATTAATACTTAATACTAGAATATTCCATAAAAAATAATTATGGTCAATTATGATTTCATGGTGATTTTAAAAGTAGTATTTTTGGAGCACGGGACGGCTGTTACGCAGCAAAACCGCCGTCAGAAAGAAAGCACGACGCGAGCACGTTGTTGCACTTACTGTACGCTTCTGCTTTGTTTGCACGCTTCTTCTTCAAGTAGAGTAAAACAGGTTTAGATTCGGTGATATAATCTGTTTTTCTCTCTTGCCATTTAGAGCAGATTACATCAAATATCTACCAGGTTATCGTACACCTCCTCTGAGACAAATCTACAAAGTTCGACTAATCTGAACAAGTACTGAAAAAGGAAATGAGAAGCACTTTTAAGTAAAACCCAGTTAAATAGTACTTTTGTAAAACATCAAACCACAGTGACATTTTTGGCTTGATGCAAATGCATTACTTTCCGAGAACAGAGCATCTCTGCTATGTGGAATAACTTTGAGGATATTTTCTTTTTTTCCACAAAGAGAAATCAAAGAAACTGTGAATGATAAAGTGGACCTGAGGGTTCTTCAGTTGTATAACTGCACTGGGACTGCTAAAGCTCCTCGGGTCGTATTTTTGGAGGAAAATAAATCGTTCTTTCTAAATGTGATGTAAACACATACTGTCCCATGACTGCAAATAAACAGACGCGGCTGAGTAAGTGTGTGTGTCCTCTTTCTTTTGTGAAATAACGGTAAATACCACTTTATTTCTGTGTGACTAATGTGCAATCATGACACAAATTAATTCATTATTATAAATGTATCAGTTATTAGTGTAAACCTGTGGTAAAGCATCGATGCTTGGGTTATAAACCTTTAGGTAAACAACGAAAATACCAACAAACTGACGCTTTTATCATGTTCGTTTTGCGATCTCACTAGTTACCAGTGAATTCTTTATGGTTAGTTTTCCGATAAACGTCCATTTTTGTGTGACGTTGTTCCAGAGAGGTGTGTTTTAGGCCCTGCTTACACGAGAACGCTCGCGGGTGAAAACGAAAAAATATTTTATCGGATGTGCCTTTCGTTTACACGGCGACGGCGTTTTTGGGGCTTAAAAACGCAAAAAAGTGAAACCACCCTCCAGAGTGCAAATCTTAAAAACGCTCCACCACCACGTTCCCGTCTAAAGGGTAAAAACCATAGATATCCATAATAAAGGCTAGATGTCTTACGGCGGAGTCTCTATCGTCATCACCGGCGGCCATCTTGTCACAGGCAAGATTTCTGGCGGGCTCTGTGGTGCCTGATGTAAGATGAGTGATCGGCACGAACACAAATACTCTTATCTCGTTGAAATCTTGACGGATTTACAAACGGTTTCTTTTCTTACAAACGTTATTAACGTGGCTATAATTCTGGATGAGTTTTAATTTTTACACTTATTATTCATAAGTATGCAGTGTCATAACTACATCTCTGACGTTTATAACAAACCAAACCGTTTGAAAATCGGTAGAAAAATTGAGCAAGTTTTGGTTATTTAAAAAGTACATGCACCATTAAAACACAATGTGACGAGTGAGCGAGCTGCCTGTGGCAAGATGGCCGCCAGGTGCGGACGTCCACCTCCATTGGCCAGCAGCGCGGACGAGACATCTAGCCTTTATTATGGATATCTATGGTAAAAACGCAAAGTCTGCTAGACAGGGAAGGTTGTACGCAGGCGCGCGGACTTGGTGTTGTTGTGTAGCAGTGCTTCACATTGCCACCTAGCCGCCTGGAGTGCATACTACATCCAATTTCACACACTTTTGCATCACCATATGCACGCAGATTTCCCACCCATAACGCTCGTCTAAACGCAGAATAAAAAGTGATAACGCAACGCCACTTTTGCGTTTTCTCTTCAGATCGTTTCTGTGTAAACAAAGCCTTAGTGAAGCCCACAGCGCTTCTCAGCTTCAGGCCCGACTCTGATGGCGAATGATATTTGTTACACACACCGTCAACCCTTAAACATTCGACTCCAAAGCCTTTTGAATGTAGTACATCTAAACATACAGAAAACTCAACTTCTGCCTCAAACACGTCTTGCTTTAAGCGTACTGAACCTCGACGTCACCAGTTTAACAGCACACTGGAGGCGTGGGGAACTAATTGGACACGCGCGATCCGGGGAAATGTATTCATTTCTCATTTTAATAATCCAGTGCTGATAGGCTCAAAAGCCAAACTTTATGAGGAGCAACATACGCTTGCAATTACCCACAATCCTCAGAGGCAGTCTTCCAGCACTCTGTTGAACTTTGATAACTTACCCCAAAACATTTTCGAATAAAAACATTAAATGTAATAAACACTGAAACTAAAACGTTTTTTACTTGTCCCATAGTTGCACTACAACGGGGAAACTCAGTGCCAAGAAACAATGATAAGTATTTTAAGAAATTAATTGAATTCAAACGACTGCAAGAATTGTAATTGCCTGAGAACACGTGACCTTATATTAATAGAAACGGAAAGCCATCGATTGGAATCGCTCAGCCTCAATTATTGAACTGAAGAAGAAAACGCAATGACCAATAATACATCACATCATTATCTGGGTCAAGACGATCCCTTATGAAGAACATCAGTGCGTCAATTACCAAAGGCTGTCTGATATCCCAGATCCTCCGCTTGAAACCCCAGAGAGTTTCACTCAAGTCAGCGGCTGATTATTAAACCCTTCATTTACAGTTTGAGACTCTGAATCTACTGTAATTGTGACTAAATCAGGTCACTCTCCCCATGCCAGGCCTTTCCAACGTCCCTCTATGAGCCGAAAGAGCAAGTGCCTTCAGTTAGAAGAACACACTTTACACACTTAAAGCTGCAGACACGAGGCGGATACACACTAGCCGGAAACTGAGGCTGCCATCATAAGCTGCATCATATCAGAAAACATTAAAACATCTCATTAGTGTTTGTATATAATATTTAGCCGTATGGTTTTACACACACTGACATCTATAATATGGACATAGTAGTATGGACAACTTAGAAACATAACATTACTTTTTATTATTTGTATTTGTACTACGTTTTTATAAATATATTTGTATAATTCCATTGTACACTTATATAGATGTTTCTGAGGTCCTACCCTATATCTAAACAGCAGTGGTATGTTAATATTAATTATGCACTGTTATTTATGTTTGTGTGTTTGTTAGAATTAGGTTTTTTTTTATTCAAGTTTTTTTAAGTTTAAGTTATTCATATAACATTAATATTTGATCTTATTTCAATTAACAAAAACTTGTTTTTTAATAATGCTGAACTATCCTAGTGTATTTGGGTCCGTTTTGACCCACAAGAGGTACATCACAATTTCTAAACAAGAGGTAAGAACAATGAAACTTTGTGGAAGATACATATAATTAATTTACTTTTTCAGATAAAAAAAAAATTTAAGAGATATACCAATTTAAAGGTGCATTGCGCAACTTTTCATGTTAAAAATACCTGTTTTTCTATCCTATACATGCTTAAAGAACTGCCTGATGGGCTGAATGAGCCCTTCTCCGCGCACTGAGATTGCCTCTATAATCCTGTACAGTAAAATATATAAGAGGGATTCGGGCTCGAATTTGAGACTGGGCGTGACGTCATGCGCGTTCACGCTCACCAGGCTATGTCTCGCAGGTTTGTGTATTCGCCGGCGCCGCCATTCTCCGCATCAGCGAAGACAACTCGTGCGTCAAAGGTAGAAGATGGATTCAAAGAGACCGGCTTGTAGTCCATTCCAAACCCCAACGCAAACTCCACGTAAAGTAAAGAAAAGAACAATTTTGTCTAGTGGCACCAAAAGGGCCAAATTGGAGTCAGACAAGCGTCGGAGTAAGACGAGAGTCAACCTCGGGAAGGCATTCAACAAATGGAGAGATCTCCGGTCTGCTCTTGGTCTCAAACGGGATCCTCAGTTGGCTTTTTTCTTGATAAAACGGTAAGATATAGCCCAGTCTCTAATGTTTGATACGGCCAATCTGTGTATGACAACAAATGACGATGCGTAAAATGTGTAATGCTTTAGCGTAAGCTAGATACATGTACAATCAGAATTGGTTTTACTACCATTGTTAGTGAACAGTTTCAGAAACTAGGAATTGTGTTCGGAAGAATAGTACAACATGAAATATAAAACATATCCAATAAAAGATGCGTGTGGTCCATGAGCGTGCACAACTCTGGTTGCAGTTTCGCTTGTCGCCAGAGGGGGCGTAGTTCTGCAAAAACTCAGAGACTTGCGTTTTGCACCTTTAAACTAACTGTTATACATTTTGCATTCAGATAAGTTTTGACCTGGAAAATGATAGTGGCTTTACACATTTAATTATGCATTTTTTTCATGTTTTTATTTATTTATTTTTACATATATAAGGTAGATTTGTCTCAAATTACTTTAAATACATTTAGCCTCTTTCCTACACACACAAACATTTCCTTCCCAAGCACCGGGACTGGATTTTGTAAAGTGCGCACACACACACACACACACACACACAGGCCAGCGGACAGTGATGGATCTTATTCATTTTAATGCTGGCCTCTGTTTTCCTGCATTTGCTCTCTGACAATAGCAAACTGCCGTCTGTCACAAGAGCAGGGCCGTCGTCCCCCGACACACACTCCTGCAACCCATCATTCTCCTCTTCTTTACACTTACACTACTCTCTCCATCTCTCTTTTTTATTATTTCAGCTTTCCCTCTCTCTCTGAAAGCCGTATCAAAGAGCAATTTGTAGTGTGTGTTTGACCACAGCTGGAGTCCGGCTATGCTGGGAAGTTGATGAGAATGATGAAAGCAACCATCCTCATCCTCATCTTCATCCTCATCCTCATCTGACAGACAGAGTGAGCTTGAGCCGGGGCGTTTCGGCAGGCGACGGGTGACCTTGGATGGGACGTGTGTGTGAGTGGATTGATGGGACGTGTGTGTGAGGGGACAGGATCTCAGCGTGATCTCAAAGCTCCAGCAGAAACCCAACACACACGCTAATAAAGACTGATCTGAGCTCAGCAGTGTGTCCGCTGTGGGCCGCTGCGTGTTTCGGGGGGTTTCTGTGTGTACGTCTGTGAAAAGACATCATTTTTATGTTTTTTGACTGGGTACAAAAGAAAAAAATTCATTTTGAAAAATTGTGGAAACTGACAATTAATGACTTCCAAATAAGTATGCCCATGCTATAATCTGCATTGTACTAATCATAGCTTAAGGTCTTCACTTAAAATTAAAAACGTATATTCACGAACATATTTAGTTGTGCTCAGTCAATCAAAGTCAAAGTGAAAAATCTGTGTTGCTAAACAAGTCCTCCATCCAAAGAAAAGTATACGCATGAGCAAAATCCTCCTGAGGAAACCCGTCGGCAGGAGCCGAACCAGCCGGAGATGAAGACCGGATCATTCCCGAGAGAACACACACATTCATCTTCACAAGTTTCACGACGTTAGGGAGAGTGTATTGAGCACTGAAATTATTCTCCAAAGTTTTGCTTTGCTCCAAAGAAGCAAGTCGTTTTATTCCTCATGTCATATACGTGACCCTGGATCACAAAACAGCCAACAATACATTGTATGGGTCAAAATTATAGATTTTTCTTTGATGCCAAAAATCATCAATGTTCCATGAAGATATTTAGTAAATTTCCAACCATAAATATATAAAACATTTCTTTTTGTAAATGTGAAAGCAGGACAATCGCAAACATAAATGGACAACTTTACAGGCGATTTTCTCAATGTTTCGATTTTATTGCACCCTCAGATTCCAGATTTTCCAAAAATACTGTTTGATCGACTCAAGTTTGATGAAGATGTAATTTGTGTGATATGTGCGAATACAGTGTTGTTAGATTGCAGTTGGCGTCAGCCTCTTTCAGGTCTTTTATTAATATCAAACATCAAGCTTGCGGTTTTCTTATTCATCCACTCATTGTTTCATCGCTCGAGTCAGAGACTTTAAGCAGTCCTGAAAAGCTTCATATATTTACATTCCACGAAATAAATGATAAAGAAAAATCTACATCAACTGACACAAGTCTCATCCTCATTGTATGATTCAGTAACTTCTGTTCTGTCACTTGTCAGAACTTTGTCATTAATGTTACTATTACTGTAATTACTGTTTTTACTGTATTATTGATCAATTAAGTATGGAAGCTTGTTTCCAGCACAGAATAAAGGTTAAGTGCACATTTTTATCTCACAATTGCGATTCTATAAACTAGCCAATTGTGAGAAAAAAAGTCAGAATTGTGAGATAAAAAGTAGGGTTGGGTATCGTAACAAAATGTTCGATACCGATACCGATACCTTGACTTCGATACCAGTTCCTAAAATATACTTTTTTCAATACCAATTTTATGTAACCAGTTTTAACAATATACCATTACCTAATTTTTATTTTTTTCAGTTTGTTGACTTTTTTACACTCATATTTTGAGTATGTAAAAAAGCACCAATGCTAAAGTTTTCTATGTTTCCTAATCATTTAACAACATGTTTTCTTTACTTAAAGAATTTAAATAAATAAACTTGCCTACTTCAATGAGCTCATTGTTTCTGCCTTAACTTAATGCATTGTTTAACAATGAAACTGAATGAAAATTAATTGAAATGCATTACACTGTCACCTCTGATAACAGATAACTCTAAATTGTAATTTAGACACGTGCATTTTCTGTAAAGCTGCTTTGAAACGATATGTATTGTGAAAAATGCTATACAAATAAATGTGAATTAAATGAAATATAGGCTACTGGGGGCGGGATATATGCCTTGCGCTCAGCACACATGAAGCTTGCAGCAAAGCACTGGCAAAAGTAGCCTAATGATTATGGAAACAATAGCCAGGAGATATTTTAATTTTTTATTAATGAACAAGTGTTTACTAATGGTGTGTTCACACCGAATGAGAATTTAATTATTTGCGCGAGTAGATTACATGCAAAGTCAATGCAAAGTCGCATCATTCGCGCCGGGCGTCGCGAGTGAGGCACGCGTTTGCCGCGAACGTCTTCCGCGCAAGTTGAAAAATTTGAACTCGAGCGGAAGATTCAAGCGTCTAACTAGACGCGATAAACGCGTATTTGACGCTCTATTCGCGTTCGGTGTGAACACACCATTACTCTCTCAAGTGTATTCTGTGCGCTTCTAAGTGCCTTATTAGGTCTTGGCAGCAATTATCTTGTCGAAAATATTGCATCGCGTGATCTGGTATCGAGTCTGTCTAGGGTTGCCAACTTTCTGAAATGGAAATAAGGAAGGGGGGGGTGTTATGTGGTAGTGACATAGTGCGCGCTCCACACTCCCACACACACTTGGATATGCGTCAAAATCTTGTGTTTATTTGGGATAATCTTAGCCCTGTATTATTATTATTGTCAAACCTGTATTTTGACTGACATTTGACGAATTGCTTTGTTCCTTTTTTGGTAAAGCGCCTTCTAAATATGTAGCCTAAATGTAATAGTAATAATATTATTATCATTTGCGTTTATAAATGAGTTCACTGAAGACAGTAAAATTTTAATCATAAAATAATTTATGAATGTTTTATTTTTATATAACCTAACCTTGTGTTATATTTCTTTTTTATATGTGAAGTATTTGTTTGCTTATTCTATTATACTGAGCTTTTTCCTCCTAAACAAATGGACTTAAAAGATACAAGTAGGCTAACCTAAATTCAAGAAATCATCCATTAAAATAATTAAGTTTAAACATAATAAATGCATCCCGCAGAAGGCCTGGTTGGCACAGACTGGGGGAGAGGACACAAATCCGTGAATACAGTTTACAAACCCGTGTGAACGGATTGCGAAAGCGTGGGCACGGTTTATGAATTTGTGGGTACAGATTGCAAAAACTGAGGGCACGGTTTACAAATCTGAGAGCGCGGATTAGGAACTCGTGGGTACGGTTTATTAATCCGTGAGCACGATTTGTTAAACCGAGGGAACAGATTGAGAATTCGTGAGTACGGTTTATAAACTGAGCGGACGGATTGCAAAACCGTCGCCACGGATTGTTTTTTTTTTTCCAACAGGTGACTTCCCGGGCTCCGTACGTCAGAGCCCGTCAAGGTGGCGCCAAGTCCCCGAATTTGCCATTGTAGCAGCGGGTCTTCGTTCATTCATCATAGTAGTCTGTCTGACATATATATTAGAAGCTATGCGTCTGTCATGGATTTGCACTGAATTGATTCTCAAAAATACGGAACAAAGTGCGTTCCGTATCAGTTCAATACGGAACAAGTCTTTTATGTGTCAAATACGGAACGATTCCGTATTATACGGAACGGTTGGCAACCCTAAGTCTGTCACATAGGTAGGCTACACTTTGGATCATTTTCACATATTTTCTATCTATCTGGGTTGGGACGCTTACACACACACACTACAGCCGCACGTGCGACGAGCCACGTCTCTGGGCAGCGCGTAAACTAGTGTTTTTCCGCCACAGCCAATCATGTTGCATGCTTATTGTTTCACTTACGTTGACGAGATTAACCACTTAGCTACCGAAATTTGGTAGCGGAAAAACAAGACATGTTTCGATACTCTGTAGTATCCAGGCAATTCGGTCGGTACCTAAAAAGTACCGAACTCGGTACCCAGCCCTAATAAAAAGTCGCAATTACCGTTTTTATTTTTTAATCTGTGGCGGAAACAAGCTTCCATACATAAGTGCAGCCTTGGTGACCAGAAGAGACTTAAAAAAAAAAAAAAAAAATTTTTTTTTTAAACATTTAAAAAAAATCTCACCGACCCCAAACTTTTGAATGCTAGTGTATGTGTATGTAAATGTAAATGTCTGAAAAATAAAATACACAGTATGTGGTTGAAAACACTTGTGTTGTGAAATATGACAAGCACTGATCTAGGCGCTCTTGGGTCACTGATTTGAATTGATCAGTAGATTATGTAACATTGTAATGACAGCGCTGTGATCAGAGGGTTAAAGTCTTTACCGTGTTCACTCACAGTGTAAACACCACTAAATCTTTTAAAGAATTGATCAAGAAGATCAGATAGTGAGTCTCCTACCTCTCCTTTAGAGTTTCAGCATCATGAATTCAAACATTTATCATCAAATATTTCCAAAAGCAAATGATCTGAGTTATAATATCCACTTTCATGTTACAGCTTTATACTAGACCTGTAACCCTTGTTACTGTCTATTTTTATTTCTCCCAAGAAATCTTAAGAAAAATCGATACTTAAAAGAAACATAAACGAGAACTCTATTAAGTCCCCTGAGCCACGAAAGAGCAAGTTCTGAGCGATAAGGTTTTCCTCTGGGAATCATCCGTGAGTGCGGTCACAGACTATCATCTCATTTCCATAAGCAGTCATCGTTCTGAGTTTCATCTCCTCGAACGCTGCGGCTTCAAAGCGCCTGTCGTATATTCTTTAGAAAGATGAGTGTTAGATTACGCTTTCTGATGTTATGACTCTGTGCGGGCAAAAAAAAAAGAGAGAGAAAAGAAACACAAACACACATCCAAAGGATTGCATTTGGGAAAGAGGGGGGGATGGAAAAGATGGCATTTGGAGTTGATATTTGATATTTCATACTGCCATCTGTTATCAGGACAAATCAGCATGAGCATTTCAGCGGTCAAATTGCTTTCGATCGCAATCCTTCGCTCGCACCCCAGTCTCTCTCTCTCTCTCTCTCTCTCTCTCTCTCTCTCTCTCTCTCTCTCTCTCTCTCTCCGTCTCCTGTGTCTGTCTGATAACAACTTCTCACTTTAATTCACTTTTTCTGCAGTCAAACTTCCCTGTCTTCACACACAACTCAACTCTGACTGTCAGTCAGTCACTCTGAGCGTTCATCTTAATGCGGGAAGAACAGCAGAATGTCATATTCATAATCACCATTGAATGACAAGCCACTGAACTATTGTCTGTTAGTTTATTATTATTTATGCTCTATTTAAGTTTATGGTAGCCCTAAATTATGGAAGCATGTTTCCGCCACAGAATGAAAAATAAAAAAGGTAATTGTGACTTTTTATCTCACAATTCTGACTTTATTTCTCAGAATTGCGAGATATAAAGTCAGAATTGCGTGATATAAAATCGCAGTTGCGTGTTATAAAGTCAGAATTGCGAGATATAAAGTCAGAATTGTGAGATATAAAGTCAGAATTGCGAGATATAAAGTCAGAATTGTGAGATATAAACGATTCTGAGGGGGGAAAAGTTAGTATTTTTTCCCCCTTTGAATTGGCCTGATAACTTGCAATTGCGAGTTTATATCTCATAATTCTGAGAAAAGATGTCAGAATTTCGAGATATAAACTCGCAATTATGTGTTATAAAGTCAGAATTGCGAGATGTAAAGTCAGAATTGTGAGATAAAAAGTCGCAATTCTGTCTTTTTTTCTCGCAATTGCAACTTTATTTCTCACAATTGCGAGATAAAAAGTCGCAATTATTTGTATTTATTTTTTTATTCAGTGGCGGAAACGAGCTTCCATAGTAAATACTGTAGAACCTGATTGCAGATTTTAGCAAAAGTCTCTCAAACCCTCTCGCGCCATCAAACTCTGTTCTGGTTCCTTGAGTCACGCAGAGTTCAATGTTTTTTAATTTATTCTACACTTAGATGTTCCACCATTTTAAATTTGGTCAAAAACATACGTTTCAAATTTATCCTTCAGCTTTCATCCCCAAATTTGGGTCAGATAATCTCCGGGCCATGTTGGTCAGATATTATAAAAACTTTTATTTAATACACCACATCAATCACAAGCAATGCATCAAAACAAATACATTTGTTTAAGAGGAGGCACAGCTTGAATCTCTGGAAATGAAACTTTCTCGTTCTCATCGCCACAATGCCCTGAGCGCACACATGTAGTTTTGTGACAGCGCCACCAACTGGCAAAAGTGGACAAACCTTTGGAATAACTGGACCTGAATTATATTTGGCTTTGCATTTCTCATTGTGTCATTGCAGAAATGTCCTTCAGCACACAAACACAAATGTTGCTCTGTTTGTAATTAGTTTTTCCTAGAAAAAAAAAAAAAAACTAGTACACTAAAAAAAGTCAACTTTAGCATACTTTTTTAAAAGAGTATTTATAACAAAATAATATACTTAGGTGCAAACCAAATGTACAAAAATATATCAAACACTCTAATTCTTTTTCAAATTAAAATGCAATTGAGTTTAAGTTTATATTAAATGCATTTAGTTTAACTTTAGAGTGATTTTTTTTGACCCACTTAAGTATGATTTAAGTACATTTTATATATTTAATTTCATAACTACTTCTATTGTCTTTTAAATACGGATAAAGTGTACCGCCGAAGGTACTGACAAGCAACTAAAATATATTTTAGCGTCATTTCTACTGAAACTTGTATTTAAATACATTTGTAATTAATGAAGTTGCAATTTTGTACATCTAAAATATATTAACTTTAAATGTAATAGCAAATAACACCCTACAGTTAAAACACAATGATTTAAAATGTATTTTGAAGTAAAACGTTTAATTGCACACTATTACAAAGTGCACTTTTTAAAAGTGTACTTAAGCACATAGTCATGGAAGTGTACTGTTTATGTGCACTTAAGTGGCGTTTTATTTAATTTATATTATATTATCTGCAAGTCCAGGTTTTTTTTATTGTAATACTTTTAAGATTGAAGTAAAATGAAGCGCACTTCTGTTTCACACGGGGAATGTTGACAATGCAAACGTACCGCCGTTTAAAGCCGGAAAGCACAGTGTAGAAACATAGCAGTGGACGTTCCTGTACATGCTAAAGACGGTGTGTAACGTACCTCTCCTCTCCCTGCGAGCCGTCGGGCAACGATCAGCTGAATCATGCCTCTCTTGTTGCCCTCGACGGACATGGACTTGCGGAGGGTCTCCATGGCTTCCTGATTGGTCTTTTCCAGTAGAGACTCTCCATTAACTGCTATCAGCTGGTCATTTACCCTCAGCCGCCCATCCTGTGATTGCACAAACAAGAACAGTTTTCTTTGAATAAAGATCGAATATGAAAAAAACACATGTAGCCAATCAGACCTGATTTCAACAAGTGCAACGTGTTTCTGGATGAACATTTCAATCAGATTTGAGGGAGAACTTTACACTTTATGTCAAGTTCAGGCTTATAACCAGGGTTAGGTGCTTCTACATCAGTGTTATAGGGATTGTATGGCTAGGATTAGGTTTAGGGATATGGTTATGATTCAATTTTCGGACAGGAATATAGTTCCAGGATCAACAAAATATGTTGACCCTGGGATGCGTCTAACTCTGCAAAACCAGGACGTGCCACGCAGACGCTCCTCACCTTGCAAGCGGCTCCTCCAGTGATTATAGACTTGACGAATATGCCCAGGTCAGCGTGGTTCTCTTTAGATCTGTTGCCCTTGACGCTGACCCCTAACCCTGCCGAGCCCGAGTCATTCAGGGGGATTTCAAAGGTCAAAAACTCTCTCGTTCCATCCGGAGTCAATATTAAATCATATTGTTCTTCTTTCTATGGAGATAAAGAAAAGACACAAAAGATTTTGATAAGTTAAGGGAGGAAAAATGTATTTATTGTTTCAATATTAAAATACTTTCCCCATGCAGTTTAATCAGATTTTTTATTTACACTAAGCCACCTTATTGGCAGAGGCTATTTACACTAACTCCACCCACTGGCGCCTGATTGGACCAGACACAATTAGGGAAGATGCTGGATTGTCAACAGTAGAAATACTGTAAGGGTAAAGCGCTGGGAAAAAAAAGTTTTTACGCTAATTACGCCTTTTGCAGAACTCGCTCTACTCTCTTTTTCCATCACATGTCAGATCGGAGAGGCATTTATTTTCAATAAAAATGAAGAAAATATTCAAAAAGTGGGAATAAAGTGTCTAACCTGTGTTTAATAATAAAGTGTTTATTGGGTAGGGGTAGCGGTGAGGGCTTAGGGCGCCATCCATTTAATAATTCTAATAAATATAATAATTTGCACCCTATGTTATTATTGCATACTGCTTAATGTACAACAACACTGAGGTGCAAATAGTCTCTGCCACTATTTATCAGTAAAAATAGCATCTTACTACTATTTACACTTATTGCAAAGAAAAGACTTCTATGTTTACATAGTGTAAATAGAATATATTGCTATTTATATTCAAGTCAAGTCACCTTGATTTATATAGCGCTTTTTACAATACAGAGTGTTTCAAAACAGCTTTACAGAGATGACAGGAAAATAAGTTGCATACTTACATACAAAATGTACGCTTCGTGCAAATAGCAGCTATCGCTAAGGAAATATGCTATTTTTACTAAATGTAAATATAATATAGTTGCTATTTACACAGTGTAAATGACATCTATTGCTATTCACACTAAGTTTAATATGCAACTATAAGCAAGCAACTCATAGGTTAATTCCACCAACATACTGTATTTTCACACTTTTGCATAGGTACTAAATTTGGTTTGAAACTTACTTTGCGACTGTTAAAAAAGTATGATCTGTATGTAATGAATGCGTGTAGTATGAATGAAATTCGGACGTAATACAATCCGCCATGTTGTCATTGTTATGTGACCTATGATATCAGTTATGCCGTTTCTCACCATACTGTACAGAAATCCTTTCCGTAGGTCATCCGGGGACTTTTTACCTATACTGTTTTATGAAAAATGTGAATTAGGACAAACTATTCAGCTTGCATACTATTTTTTGTTATGGCTATGGGTCTGTTTCGACCAATGAGAGATGGGGAAAGTGTTTACGATTGAAGAATACCAACTACCAACACAAAAAACAAACACAATATAGCTTTCCAGTTGAACTACAGAGTGCTGAATTGAGAGGTGTGGAGATTAACACAGCAGGATCACATGACTCATTAAACATGATGTTTACAGTGGTTTCTATGGAGAATTGTCTTGGCACCCATTAAGTGGACGATCTCCTGTTGTTCACAGGAAAATCTAATTACAGTCCAGATTCAAACCCATGATATAAATACACTTCCATATCAGTGAACAAACTGTTTTGAGAATTACATTGTTAGAAAATCCAAAGAAAACCAGCTTTATGCAGCAAATAGTGTGCATTTGGACACTGCGATCGTTTCTGATTGGTCTATGAACAAGTGGACCTAGTCTAAACCTAGTAGATCATCTTGGTCACAGCTAATACACCACTTTGGATCGGCTACCATGTTCCAAAACCAGAATTTCCCATCAGGGAAGTCATTAAAAGAGTGATTCATTGGGGAAAATCCACTCTCAGTAGCACTTGCATACATTAAAAGCAAAAGTAATGTGTTTAAAGAAAGGTTCAGCACACACACACACACACACACACACACAGTTGAAGAATGCCAGGTGCTTGGCTTTAGTCCAGCTGCCGAGAGCAAAGAAGCTGGAGATGAGTTATAGAGATTCAGCCAAGCATTCAGGTGAGGCCCCTATCTCTCCTTCCTTTCATAATACACCTCACACACACACACACCATCACCCCGTGCCCGAGCAGTTGCCATGGCAACCCAGGTGGCTCTCAGCAGACAATAGCAGCTCTCAGGTTAAGAACCAACAACCAGGTGAAGGCGCCAGGAAGAACACATGCAGTGCTAACACGGTTTTCACGTGTGTGATTTTCACCCACTCGTTTCGTCCCCATCACGCACAAGTACGCAGAGGACAACAGTCTTTTAGACTGACACAATGAAGTGGCTCTCACCGGCTCACTCTAGCACTGCTATGCATTATGGATAGAAACATTGCTGTTTTTGAACGAAGAAGCATCTCTGTGAGTTTTAGGCCACGTCTCGCCTTTGACAGATAATATTGTTTTTGTCAGCTACTCCATGGCAACCGAGAAACATTTCAAGCACTCGAAGGAGTTTCCAGAGGTGTCAGTAAAGACTAGGGTTGGGAATCAAAATTGGAATTGGATACCAGGGTTTCTGCAGGTATCTTCAAATTAAATCGAATGCTTTTTAGTGCCTCTTTTTTATTTTTGATGCCATACATGACCCATGACTAACCACAGATATTACAGTGCTGTCCATCGATTAAAAAAATGTACTCGATTAATCACAAATTTTCTGTGATTAATTGCAATTGAAAACACTTAAATTTTTATAGGTTTAAAATAGTTTATATATTTTATGATGTAATAATTTCACAGGTAATCTACAAATGAATGTAGAGACAACATAAAGACAGTATATACTTTATGAATGAAGGCCAGTATCACTGATACTAATACAGCTATTGATATCCGGATAAAAATGAATGTGTGGGGCAACTTAACTATTATAATTACGTTGAAACTTAAGGTGCGGTCACATTATGGATATTATGGTGAAATATTGCAGGCAAAAAAATAAGTCATTTCTGTTGGCGAATCCGTGTGACGAACTTGAACCAGTTGTGAAATATGCATGCGCAAAATTACCAAATGGTGCATATTCTTATTCAAATGACTATTACGAGCGTGTTTGTTTGTGCATTAGCAAGCAGCACTGAATATAACGGGTATAATCCTCCTGGAGTGATCTTGAGCAAAAGCTAAGCTCCTTTAAACAGTAAAACACACCACATGTGAAAGCTCAGCTTCAATATGCAGTCGTTCTGAAAGTAGCTTTAAGCCAGTGCTACAGGTTGCCAGTCTCTGACCTCAAAGTTTTATAACATGCAACAGTTTGCTTGAAGGTCTGAAATTGTGTTACACACCGCTGGTTCATTGTCACAAGCCTTCACAACACTGCACATTTCTTTCAGACACTGGCAGAGGGAAATGCCTCCCGTTATAAGAGGAGCATGCAGCTCGACCTGGCCCATTGTGCTCGCGAGTAATTAATTAATTCATAAGCAGACTGGATGGTGTGCATTCATTACATGCTTTTGTTTCCAGAGTGAGTTTGAATTATACTGTCAGTGCACAGACAATGAAGAGAAGAGCCCATGCGAGATAACACAGCGTCTGAACACGGTACAAACAGAGAGAGAGAGAGAGAGAGAGAGAGAGAGAGAGAGAGAGAGAGAGAGAGAGAGAGAGAGAGAAAGAAAGAAAGAAAGAAAGAAAGAAAGAAAGAAAGAAAGAAAGAAAGAAAGAAAGAAAGAAAGAAAGAAAGAAAGAAAGAAAGAAAGAAAAATGGACAGATACAAAAAAGAGAGAAACAAAGGGAAAACGAACTAAAAATTTTGAATAAACGGATAAAAGTGTGAACCAAAGAATAAACAAAAGATCTAATTAAAAAAAATACTTTTAAAACAACTAACAGAAGAAAGTATGTTATTGAACGAAAAAAACAAACAAACAAACATACAAAACAAAACAAAGTCTAAACACATTCAAAATAAACAACTAACCAAAAAGGATGAACAAACAATTAAGTGAAGACAACAAAAAATAAACAAACAAACGAAAGGAAGGAAGAAAGACCAAACAAAAAATTAACACAGTAACTAAATAAAAAAAATGTAAGAAAGAACATCAGGAAAAACAACCTAAAAACTAAAATAATTATGAAGAAACAAATAAAAGCAAGAAATATAGAACGAAAAATCTAATGAAAGAAATAAACACACTTTAAAAAAAAAAAAAAATTATTGAATGAGCAAACAAACCAACCAAACACTTTCAAAACAATTAACATAAGAAATAATAAAGTATTGAACAAACAAACAAACAAACCAAAAACAGAACTCAACTTATTCAAAATAAACAACAACTGAAGACAGCAAAAAAACTAAAACAAATGAGAGGCGTTTTCTTGCGAGGTTTTTTTTTTCTTTACGTTTTGCGTTGCCCTAAGAGTCTTTGTGTTCGCTCGGAAAGAAAGCAAAGTTTCTCGGGGGAACGAGATAATGCAAAAGCATTGACACATATGTTTCCAAAAGCGTTGACATATCATTTTTTTCATTTCCTTTTACGTTTTTTTCCTTACTTTAGAGGCTCAATTAAAAAAAAAAAACAAAGAAACAAAGAAAACATGAAGAAAGAATGAACAACATTACAGAAGGAAGGAAGGAATGAATGAATAAAAGAAAGAAATGGAAATATAAATGTTGCTCTCTGGCTTCAAACTGCTGCAAAGGTTTGAAACAATTAGCAAGGCTGAAACTTTCTCGCCCAAACGGGGCAACGACATAAAGGTCATTGGAAATGAATTTAAGAGGCTAAAAGAAATCAGTCAAGTATGTAATTGCAAAGAAGGCCTGTGCATGATAAGTATAGTAACATGAAATTTCTCACCACTGTTTCTTTGGCCCGCCACCTTCTGATAAAGCCTGCATATTAAACACTGACTAATGCACATTCAAGACTTTCAGGTACAATTAGACCCAAAGACCCGCGAAAGAGAGAGAAAACGAGATTAGATGAGACTCTCAAAGCGAGGAGCGGAAGAACTGTCAGCACCTAAAGTGAAGGTGACACGAATAGTTGGAGAGGTGAAGCCAAACACCTCATTTATACATTTTTACAAGGAATCAAGTTCCCAATGAAGAAGGTCAAACGGAAAAAAAAAAAGAAAAATGTTAGCAACACCACTCTGATTATACGTAATGAGCTGATATGAGACTTTATGTTCCATAATCAGCCTATTTTTGATCACTTCCAGTGTTTTGTTGTACATATATAAACACGTTCTGCTACACGGAGAACAGCGTGTTTGAGACCTAACTGTGCTTGACTTCACCACATGCTCTCAGCAAGCTCTCATGTCCCAAACCCGCTCTAAACGGGCTTGTTTACCAGGCCTGTACAGCGCTAGCAGCGCACGCTCCATACGAACAGCTAGGCTAATTGCTGTCACAGCTGAGAGAAAAAAGTGCTAAGCAAAAACAGGTGGCAGCTCAAAACTGTTTTGCTAGCAGAATGCTATTGTCTTCCAACGCACTTTGCAATATTAGGTTTAATTATGGGAGTACTTGGCTTGGGGTTCAGCACCGCAAACTGCCATGTTGTAAATGCAACCCACAAAAGCAATGGTGACGGGGACGGACAAGGAAACATTTTCAGGGGAGTAAAAGGGGTTCGAACAAGCAATTGAACTTTAAGCGTGCCAGTCTGGCTAATGGAGACGGTTGGGGTAATTGTCACAGCAGGGATGCCAGGGTTTGTGCTTTAAAAGAGAGAGTGGCTCTCGATGCTATCCTGAAAAACACACGGGCTCTGGGTGGAGAAGAGACGGGGATGAGCGGTTAATGGATGTCACATTTGCCGCTTTGGAGGTTTTCTGACCTGCTCTGTCAAAACCAGCGTTTATGCGGATACCTTCAAGACATGTGAATCCGCTTTGGTTTCTGATTGTATAGTTTCAGACTTTGAAACATGCTTGAATTTCTGTTCATTTATTGTAGCAATGCAAACTCCACGCAGAACTTTATTGTTACCTTCTTTCAGCCTGTTGTTAGTCCCAACATAGGAGTCACACCACGCAATAATGATTCTAATTTACAATAATTTTTGTCTCATTTTCACACAGAGTTGCTGCTGATACATTATTACTGTAAGACTGGACAAACTGGAAGAACTGGAAGAGAGGGCAACTCTCTGAGAAAACAAAGGGAATTAACATTTGAACTCTCTCTTGTGAAGTTAGCAAGTCTCACCTCAGAAACATCCTAATCTACATCTCTTTCCCTCTTCCCCCATTCCTTCTCTCCCTCATGCGGAGATCACCAAAATTCACCCAAAAATCAAGGTAAATGTGAATAATTATCATACAGTATTATACATGTTTGCAGTGGTTAAAGTGGGATTTGGCAGGTGGGGGAACCCTCAAATTTTGTGTAGGTGCAACAGGGAAAAATGACTCACCGTGGGACAACATATTGAGTATCGAGGGATAGCAATACTTTTTGGGTCAAGAGTGCCGCTGTAGCACCAACCCAGCAAACACAGAACGTTCCCCTAACGTTCCCGTATGGTTCTCATTTGGTTCCCATTTGGTTATTTTTTGGGTATCAAATGAGAACGTTCCCAGAACGTTCCCTGTAGGTTTTTTTAGGTTTCATTTTCTGAATAGGTTCCCGGAACGTTCCCCTAACCTTAAGGGGACGTTCTATTTACGTTAAGAAAACTTTCCTGGAGAACCAATAGGGAACATTCTGGGAACGTTCCCAGAACGTTCTGGGAACCAAAAACTAACGTTCCCAGAACGTTCCCAGAATGTTCCCAGAACGTTCCCAGAATGTTCCCAGAACATAAAATTGTTAGCTGGGAAGCATCACTTATTTACTTGATATTCTAATGGTTTTATTTTGGCCCATCTACACTGATATGATGACGATACTATGTTAAAATTGCTTAACACAGGGACAAAAATGTAACGCAGTTGGTGTAATTGGCCGACAATCCCTCATCATGCGCTGTGCAAACGCGTCAAAGCATTCTCAGGTATAAATATGCAGCATTAATGCACTAGGTGTTTTTGAACGATTATTATATGGCGATATACAATGGTTACATAATGTTAAAACTAACTTGGCCCAGCTCGGGACCAGCGAGATTCGTTGAGATTAATGAATCTATTTATTTATTAATTTATCTGCGGTGCCGGAACGCAGTTCCGGACCATTCCGGCCCACTTTAACCCCTGCATGTTTGGTATCATTTGAAATGTCTCTGGTACAAAGGTCTCATTCCCAAAGAAGTAAACCAAAAGGTAATAAAGTTTTTAAGAGTTTAGAGAGTTTGTAGCTGAAACTAGCCGTGATGCGGAGTGTGTGTAAGACACTCAGCATCATGTATTTTCTAATGTCAGGTTCGCATCTTTTCTCTTTATTTCAAAGCTTTTGATGTTTTGTATTTATTATCTTTGAACTGATTATGAAATTGGCATGATACATTTACCTGACTTATACTACAGGGCCGTTGAATGCTTGAATCTGATTGGTTGAGGAACGTTCTAAGGTGTGCAATTATTTTCAGGGAAACGCACGGCTAAAGTAGTTCCAGGCAGGTCTTGACCACATTACCGTTCCATATCACTTCGCGTAGTCAACTGTCATAACGGAAAATATAATAGAATTCATAACAAGACAAAACATGCAGCCCATGCGCTTGATCTGCCATTTTCGATGTCTAACTTCACAATCAATGGAAACATGCAGTTTAATTTTAATAAATAAAGTATATAGTCCTATCTATAATCAATCAAATTAAACTGAATATAGGCCAAATACATAGTCCTGCTGCACGGGTTTTCGTAATTAATGCAGATAATAGGCTATAACAAATAAATAATTATTGATAGGCCTATACTTGTAAATAGGACTTTGTGTTTCATTTATTAGGCTAGTCTACTGTCAATATTAGAAGAAAAAAAAACATGAACGAACTAATTAAAACGAATTGAGTTAATTAATAAATAATAATATTGACGCACATGCTTCTCTCTCTCTCTCTCTCTCTCTCTCTCTCTCTCTCTCTCTCTCTCTCTCTCTCTCTCTCTCTCTCTCTAATAACTGCATTAATAACTGCTTAAAGCCGAGGACACACTTATTGTAAGGGCGGTTATGAATGTAATTTGATACTTTGTTATGATTGATCATGCCCAAACGCGTGTTCAGCACGTTCAGTCTGTGTTCACAGTCGGTGTGTAAAATCTGCTGCAGCCGATGGAAACAGTCAGAGAGTGTTTCAGCCAGTCGTTTAGTGTGTCCAGCATTAGTCTGCTATCAGTGGCTCAATCCTCCGTTACTAACTCTAAAATGACGTTTTGGAATTAGCAACGGAGGCATGGGATTAGATGCGCAAGAAATTAGTCCAACATACAAGAGCGTTTTAATGACAAAAACTTTACAAACGTCTTGAAATACATCATTTGAACAATGTTTCGAGGTGTGGTAACTGTAGTATAAGCGGAATAATTGACTTCAGGCCGTTGAATTATTAGAAAAATAACTCCGCTTCGCGTCGTGACCGCATTACCACCTCGGGTGTGCATTATTTTTCTAATAATTCAACGGCCTGTCGTCAATTATTCCTTACATAATAAATTGTAAACATTTGATTTTATTCTGACTGACTCTGAAATTGTTTTCCCAAGTAGATTAAACGGATTCGTATGTTACCGCAAGTCTGCGTCAGATTGGTGACGACTAATAATTGGCACTAATTCAAGTGTACTTGGTTCGGAAAGACGAGAAGTGAATTTCCATTTAAAACAGCAAAAATGCTGCTTGACCAATCCAAATCTGGTGTGTCTTACCTCTGTTTTAATTGAATGTTACTTTAGATAAGTGTGCGTGGGAAACCACGGTATGGCTATTGGCCAATCCAAAGCTATTATAAGAGAAGTAATGTTGGTTGACTGATATCTGTAGCAGTGGCCATACCTCTACTGAAGTAAACGTTACTTTAAATTCAAGTGTATGCAAAACCACGGGGGCTATACCAAAGTATCTTTGATTGTGTAAGCGTGAATGCGACCATCTCAGGTATATAGCCAATCACCTCCGTTTAGTGACGAGCTTGTGATCGCGAGACCCGCGTTAAACAGAAGGCGTGAGGACCTCAGAGCGACATAGCTTCCTAATATGAACGGGTAAAATATAAGTAAAGAGTTAAATAGAACAATCAAACGTATTGCTAAACTATTATATAATTGACCAATATGCAATTGGCAATCTAACCTAAATTCGAGGTCTTTATAAAATGGAGTCAGATAAATGGATTTAAATTACTTTGCCAGGTGGAAAGACCTTCACCCGTTCTGTCAGATGCTGCCATACGCTGATTTCACGCAGCCGCCATTTTGAAATCGAAAGCGAGTCTCCGGTGGGAATATCCCCGGAAGTACAGATAGACAACAATGCCTTGGACTCCCAACCTGAAGCTGCTGCCGCGATCTACACTATTGGATGTTAATATCCAATATAGGATATGTATGTAGTTTGTTCCTGCATCTTTTTTTACGTTCTGAATTATATCTAAAAAAAAAAATTGTATTTATAAATGAATTTCACTGTATATAGTCTAAAGTATGAAAGAAATGCATGTACATTTTTAGAATAACTCATTTCTACATTAAACACAACAATACGCCATCGCATTCGCGACTCTCCTATGATTAAAGGAGACACTTCCGGTTTTCTTCCCACCGGAGCCATTTCAAAATGGCGGCTGCGTGAAATCAGCGTATTGGACCGATTTAGACAGGCTTACATTACCATGGAGGTCTACATGACGGCATGAGGAAGCAAATGGTTTGCATATGTACGTTTTCTTGCGTCTTCCAAAATGATTATCCAAATCATTCTAAATAAGTCCAGATACCATATAGACCTTGAACAGAACTTTCAAAGACTTTTCTTTTTGCTCAGTGAATAATAAGTCTGTGATTTAAGGGTCTTACAGGACTGCATTTGCCCAGACAGGTGTGAGAGAGCCAAGGTCCCAGTCAACGTGATAATTCAGTCGCTGTTAAAAAACTCCCCGAAAGACTGCCAAGTCACAAATAGATCCCGATAGCGATCTTGGCTCCGGAGCGGCTCCGTTCTCATTTCACCGTCACGACATCTCCGATGAAACACTCATGCTAACGGCTGCCAGGACAGAGACGGGGCGCGGGTCTCGCTTTTACACCTTGTAAGCAGAAGCTGTGGTGAATTACCTCACTGTGACTAAGACGAAGGCTTACAGCCATAGCAGAACTTTGACAGACAGATAATTATATCAGAAGCCCTTTTAGAGACAGAACACGCCGCCCTGGATAAAGAGACGAGGCCATCAGACTGTGACTTCCACTGACAGCTTGGTCTTCGTCTTATTAATTCCCTCTGAGGGTTTTTTGGGGGGTGGAGACAGACGGGATGCGGTCAGGGTTCTGACAGATGAAACAAACCGGCTGTAATTTGGGACAAAACCACAGAGACACACCCATTGAATAAGAAAGGGGCTAATTATCTTAATCAACCTGTGCCCTCCTGCCCAAGCTCACTTCCTCTACTGCCCGTTGCTATGGAAACAGTCAAATGGGATGGAAACACAACAGATCTGGACACACGCTGCTTTGAGTCTTTTGCCGGTGAAACTCACATTAGAGTGTCATTTCTGTTTCTGGTGCGGCTCGTCAGCAATCAGAGCTGAAAAACACCCGTCTGCAATCAACACACACGCACACACACACACCAGTCTTCAAATCACAGCAAACCTGCGCACAACTGTGCATACAACATATCCTGCAAAAACTTTAATTTGAGGCCTTGTCCACACTAATACGGTTTTGTTTGAAAACATCTTTTTCTCTTCGTTTTGGCCTTCCGTCCACACTGACACGGCGGTTTTATTAATGAAAACAAAGCTTTTTGAAAACGCTCTCCAAAGTGGATAAATTGAAATGCTGTTTTCGCGTTGTAGTGTGGACTGTCAAAACGGAGGTTTTTAAAAACAATGACGTAGGTTTAGTCATGTGACGCAAATTGAACCCATAGATATTCGTGTTTATACCGGTATTGTGCCTGTTATGTGCTATTCACATTCACACTGTTGCTAAAATATGTTACTTTGCACAGTCTTCATATCACAGTCCTGCAAAAATGATGGAAAACTCACTCGCATTCGCTGTCTTGTGGTAAATCATGTTGCATTTTAGACCAAACAGTGACAGTGAAATCTGGACACATCAGTGAATGGGGGGATTTTTAAAAAATAAATTTATCCTGTCAAAAGAATTGCGCGATAACTTTATTATTTATTTTTCCGTCTGTATCATCTCAGTGAGCTTTTGTGTGGTTTTACGCATGCGCAGTAAAGGTGAATTTAGCAGTTTCAAAAGTTTTCCAAAAGTTTCTCATCCACACGGATATGTCTGAAAACGCTAGTGTGAACGGAGAGCGTATTTAAACGGAAACACCATTTTCAAACGTATCCGGATTAATGTAGACGTAGCCTAAGTTAGTAAACCTTAGAAGGAAACACTTCTGTACTGCTTAATGCATACTCTTCTATGCTGTGTACTGCATACTTCACTTAATAGTATGAAAATCCTCTAAATCTAACTGGGTGTTTTTTTCTCTTATGTGGTGAAAATTTTTAACATTTTTAAATGTAAAAAGTTAAATGGCTGACCTCTTTGTCTTAATAAGGCTTTATACATTCCATAGCATTTTATGCACACAAATAATCAATTACATATGAATTCAGATTTTGTCCGTTTTTGCATAAAAGTATTGATTTAATAATAAAAAAAATTTGGTCTGCACTGGCTGGCCATAATTAATAATTTTTAAAAAATAATTTTGAAATAATAAATTATAATAAATACATTACAATGCAGTGCATTTTAAGAAAGAAACTTTATTAAGGGCAAATATGTTTTTGTAAATTTTAGACTTCTACGATTAAATTTAAAAATCTTAAATTTCAAAGTATGTTAAGTTTCAAAGCATAAAAAATGTATACAATCATGACATAATATGTGCGCACTACATTACAATTGGTCTTATTGCTTAAACCTATTTGCATACAGATTTGTGATTGTCATGTTACTTCCTTGCATACGTTTAACTTAATAAGTGCATGTTTTAAAAGTTCAGCTTTGACAATCATGGTGCAAAGCTCAACAGAGAGATGCACTGTCTGCAACAGCCAAAAATGTCCATTTTACACACTTTTACTTGAAAAAAATTTGGGGCCCTATTTTAACGATCTGAAACGCAAGTGTCAAAGCGTAAAGCGCAAGTAACTTTGTGGGCGGATCCCGGCGCTGTTGCTATTTTCCCGGCGGGATAAATGCCTCTTGCGCCTGGCGCAAATCTAAAAGGGGTTGGTCTGAAGTAGCTTCATTATTCATAGGTGTGGTTTGGGCGTAACGTGAAATAAACCAATCAGAGCGTCATCTCACATTCCCTTTAAGAGCAGGTGCGCTTGTTCTAAAGCGGATTCCTATTATAACGGCGGATTTGCCTGGTGCGCGCCAGGAGCGGTTCACAGCCGAGGAGAGCAACGTTCTCGTCAGGGCCGTAAAACACAGAGAAGTGACATTGGGGATGGAGAAACCCACCCAAATTAACTTCTGTTAAACAGGCGTATGATAATTTGCGTAAATGTGTAAGCTACATGTATGCTTTTACAATAAATTATCTATCTATCTATCTATCTATCTATCTATCTATCTATCTATCTATCTATCTATCTATCTATCTATCTATCTATCTATCTATCTATCTATCTATCTATCTATCTATCTATCGTAGCCTAATAATGTATGATTTGCAAAAATGAAAACGGCTGCTTAGATGAGAGAATCAAAGTGTATGCGCGTTGTGCACACGCTACATTGATTATGGCCAAGCATGCGCCCTTAAAATAGCATAATGAACAACGCGCAACGCGCCACTGACTTTAGACTACTTTTTTTCTGGTCAGTGGCGCAATTGTTTTATAGAACAGCAAAATAGCATGAGGGAAAGTTTGCGCCGGAACACGCCTCCTCTTTGCACTGAACCGCCCCGGGGAGCGCAAGTGTATTTCTTAGTTAACAGACGTGCGTCTGTGGAGGGAAAAGTCCGCTTTGCGCGGGTGCAAAATAGGAATGATACATGCGTCAGTGTACAAAGTCATTTGCGCCGAGTGCAAGATAGGGCCCATGGTGTTGACGGACACAACAATGTGTCCAGTGTGAGTGAACCCTTACACTTCACATGCTGATTCTGAAAACATAAAATGTGCATTTCACTTAGATATATCATACAAAAGGAAGATGTGCATGACATGCCATACTGCATACTACTTCCTTAAAAACAGTAGGTAGTATGCCATGCTGAACACACTCATGCTGTCAGTGTTTTAAGGCTGTGTGTGGATGATTGCTACAGCTCTTGGGCAATCAGAGGCACTTGTTGAGCAGGAACAAACATACTTCCAACTTTCCAGAGCTTACAAAAGAGCTCCCTCAACAATTCCCATCAACACATCCAGCAATCTCTCATTTAACAACGTCTCTAGTGTCCAGGTAACATGCTGATTTGATTTCTTCCCCCTGTGAGTCACTAAAGTTTCCCACATCCAGTGAACAGATTCAAAACAAAGATGGCTGCATGGAGAAATACATGTTGTGGCTTGACCTTTCTGTTGGCACTGGAAAAGACCAAGTACCCAGTGTGCGAGTGTACAAAGTGATTCTGAAAAACGAAGATATTATCTGCTGAGAATAATTGTGACCATTTGAGAAAACAAAAGTTGCATTGTTGTTGTCGATTCCTAACTATTTAACATTCACAAAATCCTTCCAAACCACATTTAAAAATAGAAACGTCCCCCAGTGAAGTGAGAGAAATTGGAACAAAACAGGAAATGAGCAACAATAACTCAATAACAATAACTTGCATTTTTCTGAAACGAGTTCTGAAAAACACAGATTTTTTAGATGACTGGCAAAATGGGCGTCACTCGTGGGATATCAAGCCAACTCATCAGCGGTATTAAAATAGAACCTGTCACACATTTGTCTGGATCTGGCCTCAATAGACACCATAACTCCAACTGTCAGTAGACATCAGCGTTCAAATTAATTGCGCAATTAAGATTCTCTTAGCTTGGCAGATTCAGCCTCTAATGGATCCGTGAAAAGTCTGAACTGGTCATGAAGAGGAATTTAATGTAGTGTTTAATTACTATTCTGTGCCGAGCTGAAACGACGTTCCCGTACACCCTGTCATCTGGACCGTTCTGCCAGATTTTGCATTGGATTGACGAGTTACGGTTATTGAACAAGCCAAAAGTCGTGAGCATCTACTTCAACTTGGAGAGAGTTGCAATTTACTACAGATGGGTGCATTATTGGAACATGAAAACAAAAAGCTCATCGTCATTCATGGGGTTATTTTCTGGGAAGTTGAGTCCAAAAATAAAGCATATAAAATGTTTCAAGCTTTGATATCAAGTTTTCCAAACAAACCAACTCAAAACTGCTCAGAGATTTCCTTCTGGTCAATCAAGTTTACCATGAACAAATTCAACAGGCTCAATGGAGACTTCCAGTGGTAAAGACTACAGGTGTGTGTCACAATTGGATTTGGGTTTTGTTTTCACTTTCATGTTTCATGTCTTTTATTTTGTAATTTGGCTTAGTCTAGGCCTGAATCAGAAATCACCCCATAAACCCTCAATCCCTAATCCCTACATTAGTCCACTAATACTGATCACTTGAAGGACTGAATGAAAACGAGGAAACGAATTTGGACGTTCTTTAAGTATACATAAGCTGTACACTTGATATTGCAGTGCAATGTGGGATATAATGAGTGCACTCAATAGCGTCCACTATGGTTTCGGACACCACTACAAATGGATGTCCCCTTGAATAATGCCCTATATGAGGGTATATATTGTGAAATATTGTGTCATGTTCGTTCCTGAAAGAAAACTCATGAGTACAGATTCAGGGAGTTCAGAAACACTGACACTGATATAGAGAATAACTCCCGCTGAAGCGACTTTGTAACTTTGCAGAGCTTTGGAGATGGTCCTCACTGCAGAACACGAAATCCAGGGGGAGGAGTTGGATCCAGATCCAACTCCTCCCACCTTTACATATACCTAAACCTACACATCTCCACCCCCTGATCCCTAACCCCACCCCTAATCCTACCCATCTCCACCCCCTGATCCCTACCCATCTCCACCCCCTGATCCCTAACCCAGCCCCTAAACCTACCCATCTCCACCCCCTGATCCCTAACCCCACCCCTAATCCTACCCATCTCCACCCCCTGATCGCTAACCCCACCCCTAATCCTACCCATCTCCACCCCCTGATCGCTAACCCCACCCCTAATCCTACCCATCTCCACCCCCTGATCGCTAACCCCGCCCCTAAACCTACCCATCTCCACCCCCTGATCCCTAACCCAGCCCCTAAACCTACCCATCTCCACCCCCTGATCCCTAACCCCGCCCCTAAACCTACCCATCTCCACCCCCTGATCCCTAACCCCACCCCTAATCCTACCCATCTCCACCCCCTGATCGCTAACCCCGCCCCTAAACCTACCCATCTCCACCCCCTGATCCCTAACCCCGCCCCTAAACCTACCCATCTCCACCCCATGATCCCTAACCCCACCCCTAATCCTACCCATCTCCACCCCTTAGATCTGGATCCAACTCCGCCCCCTGGATCTCGTTTACTGCAATGAGGTGCTACTGGAGCTTTGAGCTCATTCTCAAACACACTAAAGAAAGTTGAAAAAATAATAGAACCCATTTAAGGAAGTTGAATGCATTTCTTAGTGAGGTGCATTCTTGTGTTCAAAAACAGTAGCAAACAGAATCAAACTGAACACAGGAGTCTCCAGGAAAAAAGTTGGACTATTATGTCATTAATACAACACTTTAAAAACACAATGCTGGTGGTGGAACACTCAATAATAGTAATAATAATAATAATAAATGATACACAACAGAAAGGGGAACTTGACTGGGTATTGTGAAGGTTAGGAACTGACAAAGAAGTGCTTTATCTACTTAAGAGCTTGACTGATGGACGGCAATCGAATGGACAGAGGCTTTTATTCCCTCACACTGCAGTGTTTGTGTCCCAAACCAGACCACAAAACACTGGCCAAAATGCCATCATAACCAAACACAATGTAAAAAAAAATAAAAAACTTACAGTACTTTAAAAACCTATAAAGTACTGGCTAATATAAGGTAAGTACATGGGTTAGGGGTAGGTTCAGGGTTAGTACCTACTAGTTATTACCCAGTAATTATAATTACTATAATAAGTACATAGTAAGTACATGGGTAACAGGAATATTTTGAAGTCTCTTCCAAGTACTAGCGTGTCCATCCCCAGTCAAAACACTTCATTGCTACCAGTCACTGAACTTGCTAATGTCAATCAACACGCCTCATCTTTAGCCAAAGCTTTGGAGGTAATTCCTATTTATTTTGGTTCCTTTGTTTCCTCGTCTCTGGTGTGGTTGAAGACTTCACAATGACTTATTTCTTTTCCAGAAGATGATATATAATCTCTGCTTCTCACCGTGTCTTAGCAGCGGTCGCAAACACACGTGACTTCTGCGCGCTCGCAGCAGTGCACACTGGGAGATCAAAAGGAGCGTTAAATTGCGGCCAGTGCCGACCAGACAGCCGGCAGAAGAACGCGCTGGGCTTTATGTTTACACGATGGAATTGCTTGTGTGTGTGTGTGTGTTGTGTTGTTTTAATGCTCTCACGCCGCTGGCCACATTAGTGTGCCGGATAATTGCGTTTTCTGACATGAATAATTCAGCAGCAGGGTGTTTGTCAGGTCTCGGAGTGTATTCGTGTGTCTCAGCGAAGTGGCAAGGTAAGATTTCATCAAGTGCAGAATGTCTGTCAAAACACGTTTGCTCCCTCGCCGCTGTTGTCAGTTCTCTTTTCTCCCTTCTTTTCTCCACAGTGGAGTTTTTGATGGCTCCCTGAGATGCCTATCACATCTCTCATTCTTTCCCTCTCTCTCTCCATCTTCTGGCCTATCCGTCTCCTGCTGTTTCGCTCTCCCTCCCAGATCCTCCCACTTTCATCATTTATCCTTTTCCTTCACCCTCTTGCTCCCTCAGCATCAACTCTGTATTCCCTCCTCTGACATCCTTTTTTCCCCCTTTCTGAAACACAAATGATTGTTTTATATTCAAGGCTCTCTTCCAATTCCGAAATAAATAAACCTGATGCAAATGTTAAGATGACGAGATGTCAGACGTCACTGTCGTGGACTGTTCACTGCCCGTTTCATGCATGTTGCATACAAAATAGAGGTCTTGCGAAATCCAATCTGATTAGCTTTGCACAATTTCCGGGAGTTTGTGTATACATGTTTCGTATTGAACCGGGGAAAACAAAGCCCTGTTTACAAGTTCACAGACTTCTTCAATGGCCCACGTCCAAGGAACAACTTGTTGGTAGATTTGCCAAAGTTTGTGACGTACATGACAGCGTTGTGTCCCATTTCAAATGAAACAAATTGGCATAAAAAACATCAACTAACTGGGCAAATCTAAAGGCCCCAATATACTTTCTCCATTTCATCAGGGGCCTTAAGTGATTGATTTGGAATAAGCTGCAATGTAGACAAGAGTGTTTGCTGGCTAAAGTCTTATTATGTGAGACTAAACTAGCCTAGTCATCTGCCTGACTGCCTTCATAGGCAGCTACTTTGCAAACAGGGCTTGACATTAACTTTTCTGCTCAGCAGTCTCTGTGGCTAGTGGTTTTCCAAAGTTACTAGCCACTCAGCATTTTCACTGGCCACAATTTTGACATTGATACCATGGGCCATTTGTGTACATAGAAAAAGTCTTAGATCTTTGAGTTCAGCTCATGAAAAATGGGGGCAAAAACAAAAGTGTTGAGTTTATAATTTTGTTCAGTGTAGTTATAGTTATCTTTATCGTTATTGTTCTTGTTGTGAACAGCTCTTAAGACTGACCCGAATGTGTCAGCGAGTCTCAATCCACCTGTCAGGAGCAGCAAACAAAGCAACAACTCAGTTGTTTAAAGATCAGTAATCTCCTGAGTATATGACACTTTGAGTGGCACATGACCTATAATTGCACTCAACTAACACCAGCCCAGAGTGCAGAAGACTCCAAGGACAACACTTCATCGATTCCTCTTTGGAGTTCACTGAACATGCCTCGTTCTCTCGCTTCTCTTTCTCTTTTTCTCTAAAGGGCGAGGGCTGGCCGGGGGCATCAAAGCTCATTTTTCTGCGGTTCCCTCAGGACTGGACTTCGGCTGTGAGCAAAGGTTAAAGCTGACGCCCCTGTCAATAAGTCACTGCCTCTGCCAGCCCACATTTGACGCTCACACTTTCGTAAAATGTCTGCGATTCCCTAGACGTCTGGAAGGCTAATCGCATGCATGCAGATAAATGAAAATAAATAAATAAGATCCCTCAGCGTGTTAGGGGTTAGAGGCAACTATGTCCAATTTCACTCTATTACTTTCTCTCACATTGTCATTATGCTAATTTGAGGTTAATTGTGTCATGTCTTTAAATATCAAAAAGCATAAGTTGAGTACTTGGCAGTGTTGATTTATTAGGCTGTAACCTGTCACTGTGGCAGAGCATGTCACTCAGTCTTTTGATTTAGAACTTCCTCGATGATGCGTTAATGGTCCAGCACTGTGATTGGCTCACATGACAACCTTCCCATATCATCATATAAAACCACCACGCTCTCTCTCTCTCTCTCTCTCTCCCTCACGCACATCTACAAAATAGCATCAATAACCGTCCGCTGTCCTCTCTCTCTCTCCACTTTATTTGCAATAACTGTCAGCGGTGGAGCGATGCTTTTGTAATCTGATTTTTATGAACATACTTGTATGGATTATTGAGATCCTTTAATGCCTGAACGGGGCGCGTTGCAAAGCTAAAGCCTCCTGAATGTTAATGTGACAATAAGAGTAATGAAGCATCCAACAGTTTATCTCTTCCCTCTCTTTCTCTCTTCCCACCCCTGTCGTTCGGATGTCTTAAACTCCAAATTTTAAGGGGGAGTTGATGAGAAACGAGGTGGAGTGGGAGAGTTTGTGAAAGTGTGTCTTCATGATGGCGTCTTTAATCAAATCTTGCCTGAGCCAAGGAGAGAAAGTCAAAGCTCATCTCCAACCACTCTCAATCACCCCAAAAATCAATACCTTATGGGAACATCCCATTTGATCATTTTGCAAACATTATGGGAACATTCTCGGAACATTCTGAAACAAGAACATTTAAAAAAGATTTCAGACAAAAATTCCATGAACGATGTGTAAATATTGCTGTGCTAATGATTTGAGAACATTATTAAACACCAGACATCTTTGAACAAACATTATATTAACGTTTCTGGAAGAATGTTTGTTCATAACTTAGCGAGAACCTTGGCAGAACATTAGTCAAAGTTCAGAGAACGTTCCCTCTTTGCTGGGAATCTGCCATTGGTTGTCAAAGACATTCATGTGACGATGTTTCTGAAAAATGATATTATTATGATGCTCCTTCCATGTTTCGCAAACCTTTTCAAAGTGAAATGCCCAGTGATTGTCACTAAAAGCATGTTCAGTTTTATCCAGAACTGTATCCAGTTGTATAGCATTGGTTGTTGTATCACAGCAGTTCTATAAATCAAATGACACACCACTAATGTGATGCATTATGAACTGTCTTTTGACATATTTCAGAACGTATCAAATCAAGCTAAAAGTGCTCATTTACTTGGATTTAATTTTCAAGAAAATCTGCCAGTAATCAACGCTGCTAAGTGCAGGATTCCTACAAACTGTCACTATCCTACACATTTCAGACCATATTTAACATCTGATAAATAGTTTTAAAATGCAATTGTTAACATTCTAACACATCAAACCCAGATGAAGTTAATATAGAATTAAACTTTCACTCACTGCATACATGTTGAGTATTTTAAATTCATATTATAAGTTTTAAAATATTATTGTCAAAATAATGGCAGGGTATGATAGAATAAAATTAGAACGTTTGCTACATATTAATTTATAATCAGCCATTATCACTCTTTTCCAAGTCCTCACCCATAAAGTTCTCACTCATATAGCATTATTTTACATTATGTTGGTTTTCTCCAAGTGAATACATACTCTTACATGATGAGAACAAACCTGCATATATTCACCTCTGAGACATTCGAGACTGTAATTGCAGTTTGATGTTGCACGAACACTAAACAGCCAAGTACAATTTGATTTAAATGACTGCCAACTCCCTTTAGTGAAGAGACTCACTTAAAATATTCACCTTGAATTAATTCAGTCATGTTAAACAATCACTAAACTGCACTGGCTGTCTGCTCTAGACTTATATTATACATATCATAGAAAACAGAATGGGGCAGGGAAACACAAATATTCCCCATGCTTTAATATCCAGACCTGGAAATGACTAAAATCAGATCCCATACTGCATAGGAACCCTGTAAGTGCAAAGGAGGATCTTTACTGATGCTGCAAACAGCAGTTCATTGAGACAGCCAATGGGAACCTTCCACACTGACTCAATAAAGAAGCATCTTTATGGAATGTCGACCAAGAAAAAAATCTGCGTACAAATGTCAAGGCAGCCTGGAGTTCATTTGCACTCCTGAATTATCTATTATGGAAATAATAATGACTTCAAAATGAGTTAAGGTGGGTGGCAGCTGCCTCTATGGCACACATGTGACCTAAATAGGCCCGAGGCAGGGAAGGAGTTGAAGAGGCCATTTCATGGAGCTATATGAACTCTGTGTGATATCGAGAGACCGTTTTACTGGGGCCATTGTTAAGCCATTTTAAGAAGGTTGCACATTTAGGTGTGTGTGTGTGTGGGAGTGAGAGTGTGTGACTCACCACTTCGCGGGGCAGGAAAGCGTCCTCTTGTCTGACGATGAGAAGACCTACAGTGCCTCCCATGGGAGTCGAGCGCAACAGAGCCACGACCTCCTCCTGAGTCTTACCATTCAGATCCACTCCATTCACCTAGACACACACAAAAGAGCGAAATATTTGATATTTGTCTTAACAATATATATTTTTTTCGTCAGTACATTTTTCAAATACATTTTGTAAACCATATGTATTGACCTAACACAATAAATCCAAAAGGATACTGTAACGATATATTATTATATCACAAAAGATATTATAAGTGTATATAATATCAGTGCATCGGGAATAGTGCATCATGCCTGGGATGCAGTTTCAGAAAACACACCGGCCAATTCCTTTTCATAGTCACATATAAGTATATTTAATACATAATGTTCTCGATATCAGATTTATGAGATAAAGTATTTAAGGTTGACCTGTGAAAAAGTGGCACTTTTTACTGATGCGAGTCATTTGAAAGGGGTTTTAATAAAGCAACAAATAAAACACGGATTGCATTCTGTGCAATTATATCTGATCAAACATTTCAATTAATTGCAGTCGCATTATTGTGACCATGACAACAGGAGATAGTCCTCATATTTCTATGGCAACATAAAGGCCCAGGGTGAACCGACGGCACTCTGAAAGGCCTTGACTCCATTAAAGCGATGAATCAGGGTTTGTTAAGCCAAATGGATGACGTTCTGGCTCTACGGTCGCGTCTGGCATGAGAGCCTGCAGGTGTCCTGCTCCATTTCTAAATGAAATGGCCATTGTTGATTGGCTGTCATTGTAAATCAGCCATCAGCCATAGTTCTTTTTGTCCATTCTCTTTTATGAACATTATTTGCTAAAAAGGAAAGTGCTTCTCACAAGGGAGAGAGGAAAACAATGAGACATCTCGTCTCCGATAGACCAAGCAGAATGAACTAAGACGGAAATCCTCTGGAAAACAATGAGTCGACGGTACTTCTGTGTGACACAGGGAACGGAAGAAGTTTGTTGCTGTTTTTTTTTTTATCAAAGAAAAGCTGTATTTGATGCTGAAATGTCTGTACAGGAAGTTGAGGAAGCGGAAGAGGAAGTCAGAGGTCATGTGATGCTCAACAGCTTCAGTGTTTCTCACCTCGAGCAGCCGGTCTCCAGCTTTCAGACGCCCGTCCTGGATGGCGGCTCCACGGGGGAGGATATTCTTCACATATATGGGGGCCGAACTGCCGATGGGCACGTCTCTGGAGGTGATGCTAAAACCCAAGCCCTCCGGACCTACAGCGCAGGAATAACAAACAATACACACGTAAATGACTAAAGAGTCTGTCTGTAGACCAAACATGCTTTTACAGTGACCACACACTGAGAAGATGATTGAATTTGTTCTATTTTTAGTTTAGTTTGAGTTGCAAAAGGTTGCTTTTTTTAAACCACATATTTTTTTTAGAGTCATTTAAACTTTTCTTGAAAATTGCTTAAAAGTTTTTCAAAACCATACGACACCAACATCAATATAAAAAGTCCATTATTAAATAAAGAACATAATGTGAGCAAAGCTTGATCTGTGAAAAAGTTTAAAAAGTGGACGCTGATGTGAGTCATTTGAAAGGGTTGTTGAAAACTTGCATAATATTTTGGTGAAAACCATCATTCATTTTTTTCCAGGATTTTATGATGGATAGAAAGTGCAAAGGAACAGCATTTTTTTTTTATTTAAATATTTCGTAACATTATAAATGCCTTTATTGTCACTTTTGATCAATGTAATGCCTCCTTGATGAATAAAAGCTTTTTTTTCCTGAATAAAATCAAATAAAAAAATACCCCACATTTTTTGAGCAGCAGTGAATCATGGTTTACACAAAAACATTAGGCAGCAAAAACTGTTTTAAACACTTATAATAATCCTAAATGTTTCTTGAGCATCAGATCATCATATTAGAGTGATTTCTGAAGGATCATGTGACACTGAAGACTGGAGTAATGATGCTGAAAATTCAGCTTTGATCACAGGAATAAATTATATTTTGCAATATATTCCCATAGAAAACATCTATTTTACATGCTAATAATATTTCAGAATTTTACTGTATTTTTGATCAAATAAATGAAGCTTTGGTGAGCAGAAGAGTCTTCTTACATATATATATATATATATATATACAAAAATATAAATATATAGGAGTCATTATATAAGTCAATGGCCCTTGCGTTGAGCTAAAGTGTTGCAAACGTTTAGTGAACTCTATATTTGACACTGTCACTTGGATTGCACATCGGCCGCAGTAAAATTACAGTCCTGCTCAAGTCTACTGTATCTAATAACTAATCTGAATCCATCCGACGGGATATTTTTAAGTCCGTTAACAGCACAGAGAAAAAAAGTGTGTTCCATGACCGCCTGTGCGCACAATTACAAATTACACAGGCAAAAGCCAAGCATATGGCAACACAGGCCACCATAATTAAACGTTTCAAACCCATCTGGGTGCACGGCGTAACCGCAGTGTGATTTCAAATTTAGACACGTGTGTTTCAGCGGCACGCGCTTTACAAATGTAGCGGGACAGTAACATTACATGCTCGGGTCGTCACGCCAGGTCCTCCAGAATGCATGCATTTGCCTTTCCTTATTGAAAAGAGGGCCAACTCCCTCCAAACGCAGGCTTTGAAGGGTCTGGATGTGCACATGCATCAGGCAA
>NW_026606964.1:760000-762500 GCF_029890125.1 Rhinichthys klamathensis goyatoka
AAAATATATGAATATTGTTAAAACAATATAAACTTAGTTCTGAAAATTCTGAAAATGTATCTTAAAAGTAACTGTTTAAAGGGGTCATATAATGCCATTTTTGTACAAGCTAATATGATTCTTTAGGGTCTAAATTAAAAGTTTGTAATATACTTTAATTAAAAATTCTCATTAGTATTGTAAGAAAACACTTATTTTACCTGGTCAAAAACAGCTCTGTTTTCAGCACGCCGTTTCAGTGCATATGCCTTTAAATGATCATGAGCTGTGCTGACTCCGCCCCTCTGTTCTGTGCGTACACCGTTTGTAACACAATAATACAAAAACCATAACGCGTTGTTCAGTATAAACGTGGAATTATGAATTATATTGAGAACGTCATACATAGAAAACATGCCGTAATGTACCCTGAGTGTAAACCTTAGACGCATTCATTGTGAAGCGTGCAGCTGGCGATTTGCAAAGATTAATATATTAATATAAAGTTTAATAAAACGTTACACTCACTTCCGTTCTTCTGGAGGTTCAGCAGGAACATGAATATCTGGTACCGATCCTTTTTAGCAAAGCTTCTTAGCAAATCCAGCTTTACTGACCCTCGTTTATAAAGCAGTCTGGTGTGTGAAATGATTCGCGCAAACATGCATTGACGTTGCTCGTGTGGAATATTCCCTTCGAAAACAAAACTCAGCCACTGCGTCTTCAGCGGTTCGGATTTAGGAACATTAAAATGACTGTGTTCGTTATTACACCCAAGAACAGAACACCACAATCGCTTAGACGCCATTCTGCTCATAGACAGTGCTCCAGCATATCAACAATGACCGCGCCGGTCCGGTCCGCGCCGTGCAGACTATGATTGACAGCTCGCTCATGTGCGAGGGCGGGTCTGTGTTGAAACGCTCCCATCAATCAACAATCGTGGGAGGGGCGTCCGTTTTATTGACGTCACAAAAACGAACGGCTCGATTTGAGGCAGGGGAAAACATATAAGGAGATTAAAACAAAACCACTGGATGGATTTTTATCATTATATGATGGTTGTGTACAGACACTGCCAACACACATTTCAGTACAATACAACTTGTAAAAGTGCATGTACCATTATATGACCCCTTTAAGAGCATCCCCTTTTAAGAAGCCTAAAACATATTATATAATAATAATACAAATTATTAATATTATTAAAAAATATTATAAAAAGGCATTGAAGATATTTATTTGCCCTTGCAGAGTTCTAAAAAAAAAGTTGTCATTATGACGGCTGTATAGAATAAATTACTAAAAAAAAAAAATTAATGGTAACCTGGGTAGAATCCATAACCTAGTTAGAAAAAGTTGGAAAATCCTGCAGAAATACCTCAAAACAGCATCTTAATGGAAAAAAGAGAGAGATGTGGGCATAAAATTCTTTTTTTTTACAGATGCGTATAAAAATGTCAATAAAAACACAGATTTTGAGTGAGCCATTCACCACTACAGTCCCTTTAGCAGAATGAACTTTGAGTTTAATCAACATTAGATGTATTATTTTATTCCAGTAGTGCACCTGTCACTGAATAAAACTGGAATGTGATATAAAGACAACATTGTGTTTCATAAATCTCTTAGTGTTTTTTATTTGGTGGTGGTAAAGTGCCCAGAGCAAATAAATCTCTCGGCTGGCGCAGAAGTGCTGAAGTCAATCCGGTAGAGCTCTGTCAGATTAAACCGCTTCTACAAGGGTCAATATTTCCAAAAAACAGAGAGTTTTTGTACATACACCAGCTTCCAGGTGACGTCCCGGGCCGAGAGCAAGCCTTTGGTGTTTGTCAGAGCATGTGCTGGTAAGAGTTGAAAGCTCCCACAGAGCGTGCTGTATTTAGCCTATAACAAGCCAGTCCCCGAGCTCAGACCAACACTCGTGCCAGCGCTCCAGCGTTCAACATCTGCTACACCAGAGCCAGACGAGCCAGCGGGCACCATGCCCTGCGTTTGTTCATTTCCCCTCTCTCTCGCTCTATCTTCCAATCGCAGGGGGAGAAGATGAAGATAGTAGAGAGTGTTGTTCATGTTTGGATTCAGGGCTCTTAGGCAAGTGTTTCCCAGAGAAGCCTGTGATTCAGGGCTGTGCTCCATTCACATAATATCCACACTACAGAGTACAGAAAATTAGAAGTTGTGTCCAGAATCACAAAAAAAGTCACTTGTTGGGTCCCAATTCGCCTACTTATATTATGCATCCATCCATCCATCCATCCATCCATCCATCCATCAATCCATCCATCCACCCATCCATCCATCCACCCATCCACCCATCCACCCATCCATCCACCCATCCATTCATCCATCCATCCACCCATCCATCCATCCATCCATCCATCCATCCATCCATCCACCCACCCACCCATCCATCCACCCATCCATTCATCCATCCATCCATCCATCCACCCATCCATCCATCCATCCATCCACCCATCCATCCATCCATCCATCCATCCACCCATCCACCCATCCATTC
>NW_026606964.1:765000-852500 GCF_029890125.1 Rhinichthys klamathensis goyatoka
TGTTTTCAATTAAAGGCTAGCGTGGCGTTGGCCTCCCCGACACACACTGGGTATTTCACACTGCGCTGAAGCCCGGCCCATTTGTTGTCAGGATTTAATTGTGTCTTTACCGCTCTCTTCTCCTGCTGCGCCAACCTAATAGATGCGAATACGACAAGCCCGCTGACAAAGAAAGCTCTTTTTGCTCTTTCATTTCAACAAGCTGGAGCGTGTGATTACGACATCGCTAAAATGAGGACATGGTGACAAAGAGAGGAGGGAAAACAACATCAGAGGAAGAGAAAGTTTTCTGGCTTGACGTTCGAGAATTTTCTTTTCACAAGCTGCCGCTAGTAGAGATCAGAAGCGCTGCTGCCTAAGCAGGAATAGATATTCCTCAGACGTCGGTGTGTGTGTGTGTGTGTGAGCGCGTCCTGGTTTATGCAGAAATATGCGCGTGTTTGTGTCTGTTTGGGTGTGTTTGTCGTATCTCTGATAGACATTTCTAGTTCTCCTGCGGTGTGAAGCGCTGAGATGCAGCTGCCGTGCAGAACAAATGGGATTTGGACCCGTGTGTGAGTCTGTATACACACTTCCTGACAATGGCAGATAGAGTCCTTTGAAGTACTAACTGCATTAGTTACACAATGCTAGTCACTACAGCAGAACAGATACACCACCGTTCACATAGATATCATCAGCTATTAAAACAGCAGAAAATACAGGCAACTTTAGAAGAAAACAAGCAAATAAATAAATTAAAACACATATTGCATGTTATTTTTTATTTTTATTTCAAGGGTGTTTCAATAAATAAGATGAAAAGACTTCTCAGGGGAGTGTATTGTTTGCATATGCATCTGGATACTGGCATCCAATTAATGACTTATTATTATTCCAGTTTAAACTTAATGCGACGCCATACAATGACGTTCTGGAGAATTGCGTGCTTATAAATGTGTTGAAACAGTTTGTTTAACAATATGCCTGTGCACAAATCGAGGTCGATATAGAAATGGTTTTCCACATCAGGTGTGGAAGAACTTGTCAGGCCTGAACCCCAAAAAACACCTTTAGGATGAACATGGTGGAGCATGAGGACTTCTGGAGAGACTAGAAACTGATATGGAGGATCAAATCCCTGTTAAAGCCAATGGCTCATGCATGTGGGATCTCATTCTATTGGCCATATAAGTGTTGTTATTGTTATAAAAATGTAATATTAAATATTTAAAAAAGTACTAAAATGACTAAAACTGAGACTGAAATAAAAATAAATTAAAGCAAAATAGAAATGTAAAACAACTACAAATATACCAAAATAAAAACGTATAAAGTATGTAAATAATAATAAAATAAAAATATAGAGTACTTACATTTTGTTTATCTCTTTTTTTAACTTGTTTTCAGTTGAAATTACCAATCAAAAATCTTGAGTCATATAAATATTTGTAATAAGGTATTAAGATTTATTTTCAGAGAGTGTATATTTAATATTAGTATATTACTAGTGTATTTTGAACTGGGATGGATGGAAGTGGATGGATGGATGGATGGATGGATGGATGGATGGATGGAAGTGGATTGATGGATGGATGGATGGAAGTGGATGGATGGATGGATGGATGGAAGTGGATGGATTGATGGATGGATGGATGGATGGATGGATGGATGGATGGATGGATGGAAGTGGATGGATGGATGGATGGATGGATGGATGGATGGATGGATGGATGGATGGATGGATGGATGGAAGTGGATTGATGGATGGATGGATGGATGGATGGATGGATGGATGGATGGATGGAAGTGGATTGATGGATGGATGGATGGATGGATGGATGGAAGTGGATGGATGGAAGTGGATGGATTGATGGATGGATGGAAGTTGATGGATTGATGGATGGATGGATGGATGGATGAATGGATGTATGGATGGAAGTGGATGGATTGATGGATGGATGGATGGAAGTGGATGGATGGATGGATGGATGGATGGATGAATGGATGGATTGATGGATGGATGGATGAATGGATGGAAGTGGATGGATGGATGAATGGATGGAAGTTGATGGATTGATGGATGGATGGATGGATGGATGAATGGATGAATGGATGGATGGATTGATGGATGGATGGATGAATGGATGGAAGTGGATCAATGGATGTATGGATGGAAGTGGATGGATTGATGGATGGATGGATGGATGGATGTATGGATGGAAGTGGATGGATGGATGGATGGATGGATGGATGGATGGATGGAAGTGGATGGATTGATAGATGGATGGATGGATGAATGGATGGATGGATGGAAGTGGATGGATTGATGAATGGATGGATGGATGGATGCATGGACGGAAGTGGATGGATTGATGGATGGATGGATGAATGGATGGAAGTGGATGAATGGATGTATGGATGGAAGTGGATGGATTGATGGATGGATGGATGGATGGATGGATGGATGGATGGATGGAAGTGGATGGATTGATGGATGGATGGAAGTGGATGGATTGATGGATGGATGGAAGTGGATGGATTGATGGATGGATGGATGAATGGATGGAAGTGGATGAATGGATGTATGGATGGAAGTGGATGGATTGATGGATGGATGGATGGATGGATGGATGGAAGTGGATGGATTGATGGATGGATGGAAGTGGATGGATTGATGGATGGATGGATGGATGGATGGATGGATGGATGGATGGATGGATGGATGAATGGATGGATGGATGAATGGATGGATGGATGGATGGATGGAAGTGGATGGAAGTGGATGGAAGAGGATGAATAGGAGTAAGAAAAGACACCCGTGTATTATGGAAACAATTCATTAAAACAAGTCTTAGTATCTCATGCTGTGCTTCTTCTCAAGTAAACTGATCTTGTTTCAGGGAATTTGTAGATATTCTAACCTAGAACAAATAGGAAAAGATCAAAATGGAAGGAACAGAACCTTCAACCACAGAACATCTGTAGATTTCCACAAAACTGGAACACATGCTATTCTATTCTTTACTATTCTACGTTCTATGTTCACCCGGTGCTTGTTTAAACAGTTAATAGTCTGGTTAAATTTGATGTTGCTTTCTACTAGCAATAAGAACTGTTTTCCCACGTTTAAATTAATTTGGATTTGAAAGTCTACTAATTCCATCTGGACCAGCATCTGTCAGCAGGATATTTCCATTATCCAGGTACCTGTCCTCGTAAGAAAGGCCGTTTACCCTGAAACGCTGTGACTGATGTGTATGAGGAGATTTATGATGACCGTACCTTTCCTCAGCTGGACGTTGAACTTGCGGCCGATCTTTTTGGAGTATCCCACAGAGGAAGTGGCGCTGGTGGGCCTGGAGGTTTGGGCCGGGCCTGTCGGGCTCATGTTGGAAGAGTTCGCTGTGTGTGGTAGCGTGGGATAGCTCCGGGTCGAATCCGCTTTGGACAGTCTCCGCGGGCTGTAGTCCACGACTCCTCCTAACAGACTACCTCTGTCTCCAGAACCAGAACCAGTCTGAAGGCCCAGTTCGTTCTGAGACAGCAGCTCGTACTGGGCTTTCTTCACCGCTGGAACTACATGGAACAGGATGAATGGAGAACGCATCGCCTGTGTGAACAAATTCTGGGCCCTGAGGAAAGAACAACACACACACACACACACACACACACACACACACACACACACACACACACACACACACACACACACACACACACGTCTCAGTAAGGATGTATCTCTTTGTCGATTACTGAACAGGCTCATCCTAAGTACTGGGATTGTTAAAAGCAGAGCACATGGAGAGGTCGAAAGGCTGCCTTGCTTAATCGCTGGCTAATTGTACTAGTACAGTTGGAAACAAGGTTAATTCACATTATCTGCCATTTCCATAATCGCAAAGCCTTGGGGAGGAAGCAGGGAGATGTATTAGAGGCAGGAAAGCAGGATCTGTTTTCATAAGTGTGGCACATGGAGGACAATAACTGATCAGACGCACAAGACACGGGCAGATAGGAACACTGAAGAGCACTATAACCTGGATAAGTCAAAGAAAGAAAGAAATAACAGATCATGTTATGATGGAGTGGTTTATAAGTAACTGATGCATATTATTTTTTTTATAAAATATAGTAAATTGCAATGAGTCACAGAATTAGGTTATTTTATTAAAGAAATAGTTCTCTGGAATAAAATAAAAATAAATTGTCACTCAAAAAAGCAACATAAGAGTCATGAAATTAGTGCATATGCTATATGACTTACACAGTACCGGTCAAAAGTTTGGGGTTGGTAAGATTTTTTCTATGCTCACCAAGGATGACATACAGTACAGTAAAACTGTAAAATTGTGAAATATTATTACATGTAAATCAGCTGTTTTCTATGTGAATATAGGCCTATAGTAAAGTGTAATTTATTCCTGTGATCAAAGCTGAATTTTCAGCATCATTACTCCAGTCTTCAGTGTCACATGATCCTTCAGAAATCACTCTAATATGATGATCTGATGCTCAAGAAACATTTATGATTATTATCAATGTTGTAAACAGTTGTGCTGCTTCATATTGTGATGAATAAAAAGTTCAAAAGAACAGCATTTATTTGACAAAGAATCGTTGGCAACCATGTAAAAGTCTTTCAAGTCACTTTCGATCGTCTTTGCCGTGTGAAAAAATAAAGATCTGACCCCGAACAGTTGAACGGTTCTGAATCTTGGCATAGAAAATCTGATATTTTACTAGCAAAAATTGTAAGCTTCGGAAAATTTTCAGCGAATAATATTTCAAATGTCAGCCTGTTCTTCATATAAAGACCTTAGGTGACTTGGAATACAGTGCACAAGTCATACAGAGCACTTTTATCTTGCTTTTTTAGTCAGATTTTGGAAATTTGAAGCTCCAGTCCACATTTACTTTTTTTGTTATTGTAAATTTTGTTATTGTTACTTCATACAATTGCATTGTACTAATACCAAACAAATATAAGACAAGCACATTGACATCACAGGTTAATTTCACTATTTTGCATATATATTGTTTGACACGGGAAACTCAAACCCAACGAGAAGCACGAGAAATAGCCGAGGAATACGAGCTCAACAGTCGTGTGTGTTTCTGTTTACTCCTCTAACATAAGAAACATCGCAGCGAGTTATTTCCATCTCAATAAACTCTTCATCAGATCAATCTCTGCATCTAGAGAGCGATAGCGTCTCACTTTAGGGACGCCCATCTATTTTTATGCAAATGTGTCCCGACCCGCCTCCAAAGCGAGCAGTGTGTGTGTGTGTGTGTGTGTGTGTGTGTGTGTGTGTGTGTGCGGAGCTGTGACACGCGGATAATCACCAAACTCACTCTGTCTGATTGAATAATAAATGACTCCATCAACGCATCATTACATTGAGTTAGATCAACCGCTGATAAATATTTACCCATGCAAACAATCCAATAAGATTAGAATATCGTTATGAATTATAACTCCACATGGAGCATAATCAAGAGAGAGAGAGACAAAGCCAGATGAAGAAAACACTGTTCTGTGCTCATGTGTGTGATTCCAGCATCTGGCTGCTCATGTGTGAGAGGAACCGGCGACAGCGTAGATTAAAACCGCAGTCTCTTGCGGATCGACTCGAAAAGCAGAAACCGCAAGTGTGTTTACGGATGACTACCGTATCGAATCGACGAGTCGAACGCCCTGGGGAATGGCAATATACGAAGAACAAAAGCCTGCAATATCTTAACATACACACGATCGACCTGAAGCGCGTGTAATGCAGAAGGCTGTGTTTAATCCTCGAGAACTGGGTGACCCGCTGGGTTTGCGTTAGCCTCAACGATAGCCTATATAAGGTCCTGACTGGGTCTCATGCTAAAATATAGCCAAGCAATTAAAACATTATAATGCTTTGGGGCACTGGGGAAATTAACTGGTTGTGTTGAGTTTGTGTAAGCGGCCTGAATGATGTATGTAAATGAGTTTTAGATTAGATTATGAATTATCCCGCAGCTGTGCCCTTTCAGTGCCCTGTGTCGAACCCGGTCCAGTTTCTCCTCTTCCAGTGGGCGTTCTCCTGTTGCAGCTGAGTTTGCTCTCTTCGAGCACATCACGTGATCATCTGGACCGAGACGCCCGAGCCCGGGCCAGAGGAAGCGGGTGATGAGAGATCTGGAAGCAAGACCTCTTTTCTACAAGCAATATTCGTATCTGTTCATCATAATCTGCCTTACAGCAAACGTTACGCTACTGAGATGATGGAAAACAACTGCATTTGATACAACTTTATTTTATGGTGTGTTTGGTACATAAAGTTATATTAACAACTACAACCTAATTCAAAACGCTAATCCTATAGTAAGTGCATGTTGTTAATTAATATTACTCAGTACTTACAGTAAATGTATACTGTAATTATACTGTAACAAGGACACCTTAAAATAAAGTGTATTTTTTAAATTTTCTACTGTGAGTTGTGCTTTTGTTTGCAATTTTTCTTGCACTTTACTTTCTAGTTGGTTGCTAGGGTGTAGCAAGATGGTTGTTAGGGTGTTACTGGGGTATTGCATTTACAGTCAAGTCTCTAGGGTGTTGCTAGGGTGTTTGCTTGCTGTCCCAAGTTAAACAAAAAAAGTTTGCATGCAGCTGTTGTGAATTCGGCTGAAACTGTGTGTAAAATATTGTGTGCAATTATCAGTGAAGTGATTAAGCCCACTATTAAATTCAGCAGTAAAAACGTTCTCCCCGGTACAAAAACAAATTACAACTGTTGCATATGATCGCCAACAGTTCTTCTTTCTGTGCAAAAGTAGCTAATTAACATTGTCAATGGGTCCTAGATAGATACATAAATAAATAAATAAAAATTAAATTAAATTAAATTAAAATATATAAAAAAAAACGTTTTAGTTTTGATTTATTGTTTGAATGTTTTTATTTTATTTTATTTTCCAATGCTGCTGATGTCCGAGTGTGGGTAATGTATTCAATATATCATATATTCAATAATTTCAGAAAGTTTTTGCAGGTTAATTTCAATAAACAGAAATTTTGCACTGAGGAGGGATTTTTGAGTATCATACAGTATAACAGTGCATCAAACATCAGGGAAATCAAGGAAATTGTATAATAAACCTTTCAATGACCTCTATTGTTCCAACTTCTGCCGGCTTTGAACAGAGATGTTTTTCTTTGTTTAGTTAGCGAGAGATGAGATGAAAGAACATTGTGAAGGTCGACGGCCAGACTGAGGAGACTTTCAAAGCTCAGAGGAAGACTGAAAGCTCATGAAAGTGTGAAAAGGACAGAGAGGTTGAAAGGATAAAGCAGAGCGGCAGCTGAGAGAGAACGAGAGGTGAAGACGTTCCCTCCGTCTCCTCCAGAGAGAGGCTTACTGTTCAAATCGGATGTTGCGGAGGTCTCCGTTATTAATCCTGACGATACAGTCGTTCTCCTGGAACAGAGATTCCCGCTCCGCCTTTCCGCCTCTCTCCAACCTCTTCACTAACAAACCCAGAGTCCTGGAACAGTCACGGCACATATCAGAGACACGAGCGCTGGTCTCAGATCAGACACACCACACATTACTGTCAGAGAACTCACAGTGATAATTACAATCATTCAGTCAGTTGTACATGCTGTTGTAAAGATATTTTGAGAAATCAAGAGACCCCTGTAGCTCAGAGTGCTACAAATATTTACCACGGTAACCACAGCTTTGCAAAAACACCAGTTACTTCAATCATTGTTACTTGGTTAGACAGTCTTGTTCCCCATGTACATGTATTTATTACAGTTACTACAATAGCTAGGTAATAACTAGGTACTAACCTCGAACCTACGCGTAAAGGGTTAGTTCACCCAAACATGTAAACTCTGTCAGTAATTACTCTCCCTCATGTTGTTCAACCCCGTAAGACTTTCGTTCATCTTCAGAACACAAATTAAGATATTTGTGATTAAATCTGAGAGCTGGATCACTCCTCCATAGGCTTCTTAAGGGATCGAAACTGGCCGGCCCAAAAGTTATGTAAGACATCGTTAAAATAGTCCGAGTGACGACAGTGGCTCAACCTTAAAGGATTAGTTCACTTTTAAAAAAACTTTTGCTGATAATTTACTCACCCCCATGTCATCCAAGATGTCCATGTCTTTCTTTCTTCAGTCGAAAAGAAATTAAGGTTTTTGATGAAAACATTCCAGGATTTTTCTCCATATAATGCACTTTGCTGGGCACCAAACGGTTCAAGGTCCAAAAGACAGTTTCAGTGCAAACTGCAAACTGTTCAAATGGCTTTAAACGACACCAGACGATGAATAAGGGTCTAATCAAGCGAAACGATCGCTCATTTAAAAAAGAAATAACAAAGTTTAAGTTTTATAAGCTCAAATGCTCGCCTTGCTCTGTTCTGTGTGACTCTCCTGTTCAAACTCGTTCAACAAAATAAACAAATCTTTTTCCGAGTCAATTCGTTCATTTCGTTCATTAAATGAACCAAATGACTCGAAAAAAGATTTGTTCATTTTGATGAACGAGTTCGAACAGGAGAGTCACGAACGTGCATCACAGAACAGAGCAAGGCGAGCATTTGAGCTTATAAAACTTAAACTTTGTTATTTCTTTTTTAAATGAGCGATCGTTTCGCTTGATTAGACCCTTATTCATCGTCTGGTGTCGTTTAAAGCCATTTGAACAGTTTGCAGTTTGCACTGAAACTGTCTTTTGGACCTTGAACCGTTTGGTGCCCAGCAAAGTGCATTATATGGAGAAAAATCCTGGAATGTTTTCATCAAAAACCTTAATTTCTTTTCGACTGAAGAAAGAAAGACATGGACATCTTGGATGACATGGGGGTGAGTAAATTATCAGCAAAAGTTTTTTTTAAAAGTGAACTAATCCTTTAAGTTTATCAAGCGACGAGAATACTTTTTGTGCGCAAAAAAAATAAAAAAAATAACGACTTTATTCAATTATTCATTTCCTTCTCTGTGGGCCTCGAGATTTCACGTAGTGAAACTGCGCAAAGCTTCTAGGTTGTACGTCACGCATCACACACATGACCAGCGTCGGCCAATAGTGAGCCTGCGTGTGATGTACAACCCAGAAGCGCTGCGCTGTTACACTACGTGAAATCTCGAGGCCCACAGAGAAGGAAATGAGTAGTTGAATAAAGTCGTTATTTTTGTTTGTTTTTTGCGCACAAAAAGTATTCTCGTCGCTTGATAACCTTAAGGTTGAGCCACTGTTGTCACTCGGACTATTTTAACGATGTCTTTCATAACTTTTGGGCCGGCCAGTTTCGATCCCTTAGAAGCCTATGGAGGAGTGATCCAGCTCTCAGATTTAATCAAAAATATCTTAATTTGTGTTCTGAAGATGAACGAAAGTCTTACGGGGTTGAACAACATGAGGGAGAGTCATTACTGACAGAGTTTTCATTTTTGGGTGAACTATCCCTTTAACCCAGATTATACTACACAGTTATTTCTGAGGAAAGTTTGCATTATAACAAATTAACAGTGTCTTTGTCTTGTTATTATTATTATTATTAGTTAGACTTTACTATAAGGTGTCTTTGTTACAGTGTCATGATACATTTAAGTACTGAGTAATATTAAGTATATAGGGTTGAGATTAGGTTTGGTTGAGGGTTAATTGCATGTAATTATGCATAATGTATAATATTACTATATAAACTACATGTAACGTGTAACAAGAACACTGAAATAAAGTGTTAACTTATTATTAGTATGATTAAATTACACAATATTTGAATAAATGATTATTAATTAGTAACTAGCACAGTATCACAATAAATTATTATTAATAATAATTTCATACTGTATTGAAAATAACTGTAGTAGTATTTTTTGGGGTGGAAACTACGGGAATCATAAGTCCCAAAACCACAATTCTATATTTAAAAAGAAAACTGTGTGTCCACTGCATCCTTTCATGACAAGATATTTATGTCATATTCAAAAAGGATTTAAAAACAGTAGATGGAGCTGTCACATTTATCAAAGAAAAAAAGTCAAACAAAAAAAAAACAGTAAAAAAGAATACACATCCCATTGATCTTGAACTTTTGAAAAGTTTACTGTTCCTAGCGGCTCTTTCAACTCAATACATCAAAAAAGGACTTTCTGAACTTAAGCCCACTTTGGCCATATGGATTTTTTGGCACTGTTCTCAGACCTGCAGTGGTTTCAGACTCCCTGATCTACAAACCCTGAGATATAATCATGTGAAATGCACCGTCGCATCGGATGAGTTTAAAATAAAAAAAAGTGCAGAGGAGATTTTGATATAAACAGAGCTTTCGAACTCTTTCCTCCTTCCCGAGGCCCGAGTCTGTTGCATCATTTACTTTTACTAAAACTAAAACAAACAACACATTAATACGTTTAGGAAGCAAGAATGTGTGTGTGCCGATCGCAGAAGACAGGGAATGTGGAAATATCCAAATATCAGTTCTTCATACAATATAATGTTGCAATGCTTAAACTCACTTGTAGCACTTAAAAAAAAAAAAAAAATTTTTTTTTTTTTTTTCCATTTAGACAAAATGGAAATTTTAACATCGGCCATTTATCAGGTATCAGTCATAATATTGGCCAGAAATGTAATATTGACTCATTCCCAATTAAAACATATTACTATACAATATATTTAATATGTTATCTGTGACATTTGGTAATTTTTTCCTATGGATGCACAGACAGCAGAACCTGTGGCGTACAAACTTTCCTTGCATGAGCTGGAGAAACAGATGGATGGATGGATAGATCAAACCCTCCTTTAAAGGAACAAACTGTGTGCTAGAAAGATGTGATTAGTTTGAGTGGCTATGGTGTGGTCTTGTGGAGTAATCACACAGCTTGCACTTTGTCTTCATAATCTGGATGTAAAGCAGCTGTGGGGAAGCTCCAGGATTAGTCCGACTCCCACTGGACCGATGTGCGATCTGTACAGCCTCATTATTCATTAGCTTACAAAAGGAGAGTTACGGTGCGGTCACGCTAAACTTCAAGCATGGAAAATTACTTCAAAACACGCAACAAATATGGCTGACAGGATATGAGAAACATTAATGCATTCATTATCCTATAACTAGAACTTCATTTATCTGTAAGTGGATATTTAACTGTGCATTAGTATTGCCCTAATTTTATAGATTACATTTGCCATCCAGCACTCACTTAAAGATAAACTTGCAAAACATTAATAATATAATAGCACTAATGTAATGTTTAGCAAATCTTCAAATGGATATGTATTTTATACTGTACTTTATATTGTTGTGATGCATAACTTAACTTTTTAAACATATATTGACTTTTGTTTAAGTGTAGCATTTGTTTTATTTAATTAGACAAAAGAGTGTTTTAATTTCAGCCATTTATGGGTTTATAACAAATCTCCAAATATATCCAAATATCAGATCTTCATACTTCATTTAATGTTGCAATGCTTAAACTCACTTATAGCAATAAAAAAAAAAAAAAAAAAAATGTTTTTAGTTTTTTTTTTTCGTTCTTTTCATTTAGACAAAATGGAAATTTTAACATCGGCCATTTATCAGTTATCAGTCATAATTTTGGCCAGAAATGTAATATTGACTCATTCCCAATTAAAACATATTACTATACAGTATATTTAATATGTTATCTGTGACATTTGGTCATTTTTTCGCTATATGAATTTGCAGGTCAGAATAAACAAACACAGCAAAAGGTGAATATTTAATCCTTGCTTTTCTTCTCTTTGGCATTTGCACATGTATAAACGGAAGCCAATGGAGCACTTAGTGTGTCCAAACCTTAAGGCTGAGTCCAATTTGCATTCTATCCATCCTAAATAAAAGTCCTAAAAGTATGCAGGACTATTATATCTCGATACTGACAGACTATTTACTCAAAAGTATGCGCTTTCCCTAGCCTGGGTGCCAGCCGCTCTTAGCCCCGCCCACAACATTTGAGGACGGGAAGTTCGGTCTGGACTTGATCCATTGTGAAGCAACTATGCCTGAACCAAAGCTGTTCGGACCAATGAAATAGTCAGGGCGGGCTTTATAAGATGATGGACAGCTGATAAACAGTAACGTAATCATCACGTCACCAAAGAGCGCTTGGGTTGAGTTAGTTTACAACAAAGATGGCCGCCGCTGGAGAACTGAGATGTGTAGCCATCGCGTCTGTTATAGAAGATCTAGACAGCGCATTCGTTTTAAAAGAGGAACAGAGAACCGCGATCAAGGCATTTGTCGATCGGAAAAATGTTTTTGCCGTCCTTCCTACAGGATTCGGTCGATCCAATTGAGTTCAGAGGCATTTTCTTTCCTGGTTCGGTTGAAACACGGCCCATAATCACAGCCCAATGGAGCCGTATCAGACTCACATGCTGACTAGAGTCTGAGTATGACGACGTCAGGCGTTTTCCCATTAAAGTAAGGACCTTTTGTGTGTAATATAATCTCCTTTAGTGTCCTGTTTGGAGCACTTGACAATGTGGTATCAAAGAAATTTTGAGCATATATGCCATACATCTAAAAGATGGCTTTAGTTCTGGCTTTAGCATAACCAGAGACGCCTGTGTGTTGAGTGATGGCCCAGAAGACTAAGCGAGAAGGAGACCACCTGTTCTTTTCCACTGCCTTTAATTGAATAACAATGCAATCAGGATCCATTTATGGCGAGCAATTAGACCCTGACTTGTTTGCGGTGAACACTGGTCATGTGATGAGATCTCGTTACTGGAGTCATGTTTCCGCAAGACTCCGTGTCTGTGTAATTTTCGGAGATGTCGTACGCCTCATGCTGTCGGCAGAGAGAAGACACTGGTCATTGTAGAAGTTCACACTCTGAGATCCCGCTGTCCCCTCAGTGCCCTCTATCAAGATGCTAATGAGTGAACATTCAACGGCGCGCACCAATCACACCGCGAGAGGCTGATGAAGTCATTACAGACGTGTGGCTGTGGAAGTGGGCCATTGTGATTGGCTGAGAATAATTGACCGTTCTAGTTAGTTATTAACTAAAATATCACGTCGGTGGCCATTTACAACACTGAGATTTATACAAGGAGATGACGACAAGGACGGATTGCTACTGAATGTGAGCGGGGGGGGATATGGTAATGTATGAAAAGATACATACTAATAAGTGTGAATTAAACATACAATGAGTGGCATTGTCACTGTAATATAAGAATGTTTAAATTCTTAAGGTGCAGTCACAATAGATTTCAAGCATTATTTCACAGCCTACTATTAATATAAAATGAATAAATTAAAAATGTAATAACAAAAATTAATTAAATAATAAAAGTAATACAATGAAATCATAAAAAACAATAAAATAAAATGAAATAATAACATGACGTGATATAAAAAAAAAAAAAAAAATTTAAATAAAATAAAATAAAATAAAATAAAATGAAATAAAATAAAATATGTCCATTGCAGGTATTATTATGTCAAGCATATCAATAATTAAACTAAGTTCTGAATATTAGTGATTGGGCATGTAAAATATTTTTTAGGATGATAATTGTGGTAATTGTTATTATTATTATTATTATTATTATTATTAAATCTATCCCTTTATCATGAATCCAATACTGAAACTCATTATAGTATTTTTTTATTTTTTTGGCTTGACATTCATTGTATATACCAGCATCAAATTAGGTCTGAAAAGGTTGTGCGTTTTTATAGCTGATAAAAAGCTCTCCGAAAATCCCTTTATAGTCGTCATCTACAGGATTTGAACACTTTTCTCATTTATTTGCACCTTCCTTTTTTCATTTTGTGATTCTTACAACAGCTGACCTTGGATGTTGTGAATGACCCATGATACGGATGAGCTTTTAGTCAGATTGGGTGAAGCAGATTAGATGAATTGAGTTGGCCGGATTGAGGTTTTCCTATAGCAATAAAGTTCCCTAATTTATTCAGCGCCATGCCCCGTGTCCCCTTTGTCCTTGTTTAGCAGTGTCCCATTCCATGTCGCTTTGCTTTCATTATTTAACTGGAGAACATACACTAGTTATAGACAGACCCACTCGAGAGAGTGCCATACTGTCAATACGTCCTTGAGGAATGATGAAAAACTATCTTGAATGGATGGTACATGCTGGGGAATAATAGTCAACTTCCACATAGACACCTTGAGGGAAACTTGTCAAGGTATGAAAGAAAGTTGAAGGATGCAGAGGACACAACTGGATTATTCAGAACAAAACTGCAAAGAAATGTTCATAAAGGGTGTAAAAGATAAAAAAAAACAAGTTCTATGGAATGAGTTGGCAAGAATAAAACAAATTCATGGTAGACAATGTATTTTTGTTGAGCTTTACCTTCTGTCTCTGCCACTGAAAGGCACCACGTGGATTCCTAGGGGCCCGCCGCCATTGGACACCTCAACCGGCTTTAACATTTCACTAGGGACATTGAGAAATGAGGGGAATGTGAGGAGAAACAAAACCCAAGAAAAGTAGTAAACAAAGAAAAGGCAATACATAAAAAGTTTAGAAGATGACAGAGCGGCTATGAGTAGCGACGAGCTGAAGGAAGCTAACGCTAGTCTAGATCCAGCTCAGTATGAGTCCATCTATAACTCCAGGGGCCATTACGACACACGGGTCGATGGAGGAACCAAACAGACACTTCAATTAAGTGATTAGGATCAGATTGAGGCCTACAGTGGGCTAGTTCTGGCTTTTTTAAAAGTCAGGGAGAACACTACACCTGTGAGAGAAAAAACACATTGCAAGAATACATGGGATAAGGAGAGGACAACAACAGAAATGACGAGGTGCTGCGTTCTTTTCAAGACAGTTTAAGGCTAATTCACACAAAATAATATATTTTAGAACACAAGTCAGGGTTATTACAATGAACTATTTGAGTAAGCTATTTGATACTTGAAATAAAGTTTTACAGAATTGAACTTTTCCATGCTTCTTGCACTTGAACAGATATATTCAAACAAAATTAAGTCAAAATGCCCATATTGGCGAGTTTCCTTGTAAACATAGTCAGTTATGTCTCGTGTAAATGTAAACAGTTGAGAAGTAAAATGCATGTGTATCAGTATATTGGATCCACGCATTCACTCTTAAAGTGACAGTAGCCTAATATTCCTGCTGCTATCTGTGTTTTTAATGTTAATCAAACAACAAAAGAAAAAGAACAATCCCTCACTGCACTTGACTGGATAACGTCTGTAGTTTTAAGAGCAGGAATAAGAAGTGGAAAAATATTGATTGTTTCTGAGCAAGTTTACCCTAAACACACCCTCCATCTGCCACTGGTCAGTAAAAAAGAAAGCCCCGCCCCCAAACTCATGCCATTGGTTGAGCCGTTGCTATGTTGGGCAGGTTGAATTCTCAAAAGTTTTTTCACTTTTACACCTATAAATATGGTAATTAGCTTTGTAATATTAAGCTGTATATGAAATATATAAAATACACTTGATTGCTAGATTTCAATTTTAAGATGACTTTGAATATACTATATGCATTGCATTGTGTGGACTTTTTGTTGCTTGACAGCCAATGGTAAATAGATTTTCATTGCATAGAAAAGCGCAGTCTGGACATTTTTCTAGATATCTCATTTGTGTTCAATAGTATTTATTTTAAAATCTTTTTGGGTGAACTATTTCTTAAAGATATAGTTTTTTTTTTTTTTTTTTTTTTGGATACACAAAGGAAGTTCTAAGAAAGACAATCAATTCACGAATTCCTGTGACGACTTACTCGAGTGAAGCGGATTCAACACAGGAATCTGCCCGTCCCACCGGTTCTATCCTTCCGTTCTTCCCGTTGTCTGTTCTCTCCTCGTCTTCTTCTTCTTCCTGTGGGGTACCAGAGAAAAAACACTGTGTTACATCTCACATAAACCTCCCAGTCTCTGTCTCCCTGTCTTGCTCTAATCTAATAGAGTGACCATAATGGCTGCTGTTTTAAATCAGGGTGACGGAGAACGGCCCTGGCGCAGTCGTGACATCAGAGCGTGCCTTTGAAAAGATGCCTGTAATCGATTATTCATATTCAATCAATCAGTCTGGGCTCGGCCGCTCAGGTCTGCTGCTAATCGGATTAGGGAAGAGTTGAGTGGATGCTCATTTGTTTCTTTCACTATCCTTATCTAATTTACATCTCTCTGTCTTTCTATTTCTCAACCTCTTGACACATCTGATATGTGCAGATGTCATTTACAATTCTTCAAAAAATGTATAACAATAAGGTCTTGTCAAATAATGGAGGCAGGATTGAAGTCAGGATATCAAACATATTGACAGGATGACCACAAAAAGCATTTCAGCTGCAATCATTGATATGTTTCGTCAAGCGTAATAGGAAACAAAGGCCTTCTTTACATTCGGCACTGACGCGCATTTCAAATCCGAATATTCTTTAGCTGGACTGAATTTACACCTTGCCTTTCAATGAGTCTCTAAAGTCAGATCCAATCACACTTATGGACACAAAAAAGAACATTTCTCTCGCACATTAAATCAAGAGATAACCAAAATGGATGTCATTTGAAATAAACGAATGAACGAACGAATGAACGGTTTTGGTCAGATAAAATAATAATAAAACGACAAGTTGTATGGTCTAATGATTTTACACACTCCATCGACATTCCCACAGTGAATAATCCTAATACAAATAAAAAGTGAATAAAAACAAAACTAAGTGAAAAAAGGTGAGAAAATAAACGATATGATCAATAAGTTAAGACAACATAAATGTTTACATTGCTTTAACTCAATTTTCAACTTTTGACAAGTTATACAAGATTAAAGTAATATTTTAAGTCAGTTTAATGTAATTTAAGTTGAGACGACTTAAACATCCAAGTTGATTGTACTTAAAAATGCAAGGCAGCAACTTTTTTTTTTTTTTTACAGTGAGGTTTTGGAAGAGAAAGGAAAGAAGTGTAGTCCATTGGTATAATCCATGAGATATTTACAAGTGCATGAAAAAAAGTGTCTAGAAAATGAACAAGACAACATTCACACTCATTCCCGCTATTGCGTCCTTTATGTCTGAGAAAGAATGCATGTCAATGCAAGTGAAAAAACTCCTCAATCGAGTTTAGCAACAGAATATATTCCACACATTAATTCCACTCGAACCCTTGACTGTGGATCATTTCCAAAGCCAAGTGAGTGTCTAGACACGGGGCGAGATTCTGCAATGGTTTGTTAGCCATGGATATTGATATTCCAGTGGTCTCACCCTTAACCTTCCCCTCTCACCAAAATGTCAAGCACATCTAAATAAGCGCTTCTCCGTCTTTATATGGAAATGCATTCAGACAGTCACCCTCCACCACACGCATCCGCCAGTCTGAAGAGGATGACTGGAGTCCTATTCTCCTCTGTCTGTGTCTTTTTATTGTTGTAGAGGTTACAGAATGAGTAGAGGTCATGAAAATGTTATTAGCAAACCTCTAAAAAAGCAGCGCCAGGTCTGTTACCTTATTCTGGTGAAAATGAGTCAATTGCCTCTCCAAACACAGTCGATTGTCTGTGGTTTAGCAATTTGCAGCCCAATGACAGAAATGGCTGGACTTTTGCCTTCGTATCTCTGTGCTGGGTTGGAAGAAATCCTAATTACACTGATCCGGAGTATTCAATCAAAGCCTGTCACCCACGACACTAAATTAAGAATTATTGCATCAATTTGGGTCATATTTCCAAATTTACAGGTATATACGTCTCACTGATTTTCAATCTTGATATCTGATATTTGAAGCATGATGATAGAAAAGTCTGGACTGAAATGCAGAAAATGTATAAGACAATATTTACATGACAATATGTAACAAAACAATAAGTAAATACAATATTTACAATATTTCCTTAAAAAAGGAAAATACATAGGGATATTAGAAAAGCAGAATGAGTTCATCTCTGTCAAGAACATAATCAATATAAAATTTCACCAAAAAATAAAAACTACATGCTAAAAAAATAGATTTTCATTGTGATATTAGTTACCTCCCAATTTCATTGTAAATTCACTGTTAAAAAAAAATCTCATTAAATGTTGGACGATGACAATTAATTGATAATTATATATTATTTAAATGGAATGTGTGTGTATATAATGTATATACAGATGGACATTTCATGCACATTTAAAGTAACTTTGAATATTAAATGCCATGATTATTTTAGGTTGTCCTTATTGCTTATTATATTTTTTTTATTTTTTTGAGTGTGGGGGGGGGGGGGGGGGGGGGGGTCCTGTCTTATGTTTAGGGCACAAAGTTGTTGAGGACTGCTACTGATGTTCCCTCAAGTAGGTACACGACGTCCTTGTTAACTCTCATAACACAAGCTGCTCGCATTAGCAGAAAAAAAAAAAGGAAAAGTAATAAAGAACTGCATTGAGTAGTTGGAGTAGAGAAAGTGTCATGTGACATGAATGCAGCTGTGCTTGAGTGTCTCTATTCAGCTGTGAATTCTGCTTTCTGCCGCCTGAGAATGAGCTTATTAGCAATAAGAGATACATTTGAGCGGGGACGCGCGTCACATTGGACCACGAGAGCCGGTCCAGGCGTTTGTGGACAGGAGAGAATGGTTCCTGTCACAAAGTCACTCGCACAGAACACAAAGTGTCGCTTTGCCTGGTAGCGGCAGTAATGACAGACACAGGAACCGAGGCTGGATGCCAGAAGCTCATTGTCCGGTTCTGTACACCTGCCAGATGTAAAAGCTCCGATGAAAAACTCCTGCATCAGCCCACCACAGGGGGAGAAGGTCATTCCATGGGCGTCCCAAAGGCGAAGATCCCCATCAGCTTTAAGGGATGAATCCACTGCTGTCATTTGGGTGCTTAAGGCGTCTGCTGATTTGTGGCGACTAAAAATAAGTGTGTTTGTGTGTGTTCGTGAGCTTGGGTGAAGGCCAGAAGCCACTCAGTGCAGCAGTTACAGGAAGCCAGAGGTTACAAAGCTGGCCATTAGACAGACAGTGCATTATATTATTGTTCCTGGCAGATGCAGGAGGTCGGTCACATTGAGAAACTGCTAGCTTGTGAGGAGCTGAAAGGAGTACTTTTTCCAAACTTGAACTATTCACCTTATTTTTAACGTTTCTAGCTGTTTTAACACTGCATTATGCTGGTTGAATTTGAAACTGGTATTAATATTATCATGTTTATTTAATGTATTATTGTATATATAAACACATTGGTTTGTAGCACAAATTGCTTCACTTTGTTATTCTTCTATTTATTTGCCTATAGCGGCTAATGAATCAAGAGTCTCGCACATTCATGGTTGATATCCAGTATGTTGGATGAAATCCAAACAGAGCCCTGCATGATCTTATCGAAGCCTTGCTGCAGGGCTTGAAGGTCACGTCTGTGGAGAGAACCAGTGTCTGACCTCCAGAGCAACCAGAGGAAATCAGGACGTTTTGCAGTTGACAGTGGTGTAACATGACAGTTAGTGATAGAACCAGAGCTTTACCCTCTAGCACTGGGTCGAATTTACGCACAAAGATCGCAAAAGGTAAAGTAACCATGAAATGGAAGTTGTAATAGTCTGTTCTTCCTTATTGCAATGTATTTTCAAGTTAAACGGCTTCTGGAACAAGAACAAATGTAGGGCGGGGCTTGATTGTGTCTGTGAGGAATTGGTTGGATGGTTGTGGTTTGCTATTGGCTGATCTCATGTGAGTGACAGGTTGCCCCGCCCACATTATCAGAGAAGAGAAGCGATGCTGCAAAAGGGAGGGGAAGTTATTCTGATTCAAGATTACGAGGAACATGAATTAAAAAAAATAATAATGATGTGCGCCGAAAAATATTTTTTATAAATACTACAATTTTGCCTTAAAAAAAAAAAATAAGAATGGAAAATGTTTATTTCATGGTGACTTTAATAACACAACGCAAGTCTACAGAACACAACAACATCAAACACTAGCAGAAAAACAGCAGGTTCAATCTGATTTGGGGCTTTTTTTCTCAAACTTCTCTAAGTCAGAGTGTGTTAATTCATGTGGGGAAAAAAATATTTACAAGGGAACACAATAAGGACCCTACTGGAAGAAAGAAAAAAAGGCTAAATTAGCTGAAACTGGTTTGCTGGTCTTGGTTGGTTTGAGCTGGTTTTCAGCTGGTTTACCAGAACTAGTCACTGATTGTGGCTACATTTTTAAAGTGAGTGGCATGAAAATTTCATTTGAGGCATCTTTATCACCCCGCTAGCAGCCATATCACCCAGTAGCCAAAGACTGGTTGCCCACTGAAGCAAAGCAGGGCTGAGCCGGGTTAGTACCTGGATGGGAGACCTGGAAGAGGCCAGCAGGGGGCGCTCACCCTGTGTTCTGTGTGGGTCCTAACGCCCCAGTATAGTGACGGGGACACTATACTGTAACAACCACCATCCTTCAGATGGGACATTAAACCAAGGTCCTGACTCTCTGTGGTCATTAAAAATCCCATGGCACTTCTCGTAAAGAGTAGGGGTGTAACCCCGGTGGCATCCAATGGCCCTTGCCAATGTAAGGCCTCCTAATAATCCCCATCCATTGAATTGGCTCTATCACTCTCTCTCCTCTCCACTATAGCTCCACTATACCTCATCCAAGTGGATGCTGCACACTGGTGGTGGTTGAGGAGAGACCCCAACATGATTGCAAAGCGCTTTGGGTGTACAGTAGTAGATATGAAAGTGCTATATAAATGCCTCAATCATTCATTCATTTAGTGGCAATTAAGCAAAATAGTCAAGTGTAGAACTATCTAAGTTTTCTGTTTCTGTCTGAGAAATAATCAGTAGGCTAACAATAAGCTGTAAAGTGGACTGGGCTCTACGCTGACAGTCGAAAACACGGCTATGTGAGACTACAAAAACAAAGACAAGTATTTTCCATTCTCCTCACTAATTGTGGGCGATATCTTAAAATCTATATACAAACATACAGCTCTGCATTTGTATCTAAAGCACTATATTCCTGTCCAATGTAAAGTCCGGGAAAAGTGCCGTAAAGAAAATATAAGGAAGTGAGCAATTTGTTCAAACAATAATTGTCCAAATATTTACAACCTCCAATAATAGTGACCTCAGTCCAGTTCCTGACTACGTTCAAAAGTTGGTAATTAACTCCAGTAAAACACACCCCAAAAACAACACAGAAAAAGCCAACCATAACAAATTAGAGTAGTATGAGAAATACCATGGCTGTACAAAAATGATTGTGTCTGGTTGGTGGAACTGGTGACCCTTATATGACGCTGATAGGGTCGGTAGGTGATACACAACTGGAACCCACTGAACATTCAAGACGATAAAGAAATAGATGCTGTACTGAAACGGAGATGAAAGGCCTTCTGTAGGCGCCACAATGTGCCATTATAGTACGTCTGTCCTCAGAGGCAACTCCTATTACCTCAATTAGACTGATTTAATTGAACGTGACTTGGGTTTTTCACATCCTTCTCTCAAACACAGGGTCATTTCATCCCACCGCTAAACAAAATCTCCATTACAACAGTCAATGGATCACACTACTCATCATTTCCAAGATGCTTATTCGTATTTGTGTTGGGGGAATTAATGCTAAAAGGACCTAAATGATGACTTAAAGTCATTACCGGACATAAAGCTGACCCACTACTGTAATCTACTTATACGAACACTATCCCACTGTGGTTGGTTTGTGCCACTGTTTATTTGGAGTGTCAAATGAAAAAATATAGCCCATTTGGTATAGACATTTCATACACTTATCATGTCACAGGGGATATTAACAGGCGACTGTAAAATCCATTAATGCACGCCCATAATCAGCCCTCGTAATATGTCTGTCATCTTGTGCATTGATTAAATCTTAGATTAACTTATTTTTCATCAGAGTATTTCTCTTGTCCTCAACACGGATAAAAGAATCGACCCATCAATACAAACAAACATCAACAAAGCCACAAAGAGATGCTATAATTGCAAAAAAAATCTTTATTTCGTATTGTTTTCGAGAAAAGGTGAATTTAATTGATTTTTACCCCTAAGCACTGTTACATGGTACAGTGAAAATACTAGACATCATTGCATTGTATGATTACCATTCATATATTGCAGTACTTGCATGGTACTCCAATGACCTTCAAATAATATGATGGTTTTACCAAAAAAAAAAACATGGTGTTACCATGGCCAAATAACTAAATACCATGGTCCTTTTTTTTAAGTGACAACAGTGTGATTCTTTTCAAAAACATCACCCTCTGTAATATGACGTATATATCAGCTGCAACATTTCTACAGCGATTGTTATGTGTCTCCTGTGGAAATTCGGCTCAGCTGTTTGGCGAGAACTGAGAGCTGTGTCGGTGTGTTGTCGGTTTGTTGGGCTCATGAGTGTGCCTTTGGTAAGTGGGGTGGTAATATTTCCAAGTTTTAAACTCATGCTCAGACACTTTCATATTCTCCTGTAATGGTACCTGTGGGTGAAAATGAGACTTCAAAGAGAGCCGTACTTGTTCTGGGGCAGTAAGGAGTGAGTCAGCTTATCTAGCACTTTTTATTTCAGACAAAACAAGCTCAGCACTTGAAATGTGATGTGTTCCCCAATTATTTTTTTTATTTATTGATTTTTTGTGTTTTCAGCAGTTTTGAATGTTACTGAAGGCCCCTACAGAGCTTGCATTGTGTTTAGTGTGTTACGAAGAAAATAAAATGAAGCAAAGCAAAACACATAACCAAAACCAAAACCAAGCCAAGCCAAGCTGAGCCAAGCCATACCAAACCACAACCCAACCAAACCAAACCCAGCCCAGCCCAGCCCAGCCCCAAAAATAAAAACCATCCTAGCCCAACCAAACCCAACCAAACCAAACCAAACCCAACCCAACCCAACCTTACCAAAGCCAGCCCAAACCACAACCCAACCTAACCAAACCCAAACAATTCAAACCAAAGTCAGCCTAGCCTAGCCCAACCAAACCCAACCTAACCCAACCCAACCCAACCAAATCAAATCAAATCAAACCAAACCAAACCAAACCCAAACCCATGCCAGCCCAGCCCAAGCAAACCTAACCCAACCCAACCACATCAAACCAAACTAAAACCAACCAAACCAAATCAAACCAAAGCCAGCCCAAACCACAACCCAACCTAACCAAACCCAAACAAATCAAACCAAAGTCAGCCTAGCCCAACCAAACCCAATACAACCCAATAAAATAAAATAAAATAAAATAAAATAAAATAAAATAAAATAAAATAAAATAAAATAAAATAAAATAAAATAAAATAAAATAAAATAAAATAAAATAAAATAAAATAAAATAAAATAAAATAAAACCCAAGCCAGCCCAGCCCAAGCAAAACTAACTCAACCCAACCACATCAAACCAAACTAAAACCAACCAAACTAAATCAAACCAAACCAAACAAAACATGAGCAATAGAAATAGTGCTGCTTGATTTAGCAAATAATGTTCATAAATATGCTCATAAACATAGGCAGGCTGCAGTTGAAACATGGCTTCCTGCAATCCAATGAGCAACGTTTTATTTCTGCCAATGTATTTCAACTCTTATTTTCCCTCGTTTAAATCAACAAAGACATCAGCCCCTTTAAACCTGTCTCCCCTTTGTTTTTTTAAGACACCGCTAATGGTGTATAAAAGTTTGGCTCGGCCATGGATTACTTTGAGCAAATTAAAGCCAAACAGGTTCTTAATGCTATTAAGTAAATTAAATCAGATACGTGCGCTAATTCACATTTGTCTAGATCAAGGAGAGAAGTTAGCGAGAGTGACCTGCAGTGAGACACGGGACAAAATGTCAATGTCCCTCTCTCTCTTTCTCTCGTTCAGTCAACGAAATGCATCTGTACCAAATACATCATCTGTCAGTTGTGATTTCATACACGCACAGGCATATCTATCAATGCCACAGCACGCTTCGGTGGGGCTGCAGTATAGTTAAATTGCACTTTTATTAAATTAGGTCAGCTAATTATGAGGGTTTAAATCAATCATTTAGTCAATAATAAAACCTAAAGCAGGCAGTGCCTTTAACTGGCGTGCCTTCATCAATAACCAGAGGCAGGAATACTTTCTCATATCCCACACAGAGCTTTAAGGGCGCATGAATTATCGAAAATCGAGTTATCACTGCCTGCTTTTGTCTGGGGCCACTTTCGAAGTGGTTCAGCCGGAGTTTTTCTCTTTGTAAGAATTTCCGACGACATAGTGCCAACAATATCACAAGACCATAAGCAAAACCCCAATATTCAGCTGAGTGGTTGATTGATATTGGTTTGTCCATGTGTAATTTCTCAATGACCAACTTATTGAATATAACATGTGGTCACATACGTTGTCATTCATGTCTCCCTGCAATAGTATTGTTTCTTAAGAATCTTTTCCCCATCCAGAACATTTTTTATTAATTTTCAAAGAAATGAAAAAACCATGGTACAGCAAAAACTGAACCCATGTGACTGGAAAAGCTAGATTGAAGCACATTTCCCTGATATAGAAAAAGCCAGCTAACTCTGAACCGCCTTGAGCTGAACATCTTGCACACTCATGACTGCTTTTCCATGATTAATCATAATTTAGAGGTGATTAAGAGGGAGGATCGTCCCTCTAACTCCGTATGGAGCTATTAATCTGGCTCTAAGCCATGAAGGTCACTGAGCATATGTGTGATTACAAAAAGCAACAAAAACCTGAGATCATAAAGACATTAGCAGAGATCGGTGGATAAAGTGGAAACAGAACGGCAATTTCATGAGAACTCCAGAGGATCATTTCTGGATATGCTGAAACACATCAGTTATTTTTAAAGAGGTATATAACACCTGGAGAGAGCTGTCCATTAGTATTCCCATTCATCTCAATGGCGATTTAAAACCAGCCATCTGTACCCATGGGTGCTCAGTCCTGCAGCCAGCATCCTTTAAACTGTAATTGCCATATGACTGATCACTCTGAAGCTGCAGGGAAATGACATCATGACACCACTGTGATTGGCTGACGGCACCACAATAACACACACGGTCCTAAACACTTCACAGGTGCCTGTCCAGAACTGCAATGTGAAATTTAACAGACAATATATATATGTCCAATTAACACTTATAAATTCATCGGAATTGGGATTAGAAAAGCAGCTGGATGTGTTTGTGTGTGTGTGTTGGGACAAGTTATTTGATGGGAATGTACAGCTGCCAGCCTTTGAATGCAATGAATGACAGAAAGGGAATATGGATATCAATTCCTTTGTGTAAAAAGCCAAAACATTAGCCTGGGAAAACCCAGACAACTTCCGGCAAATTTAGATTTGCACTGAAAGTTAGTCTGGCAAAGAGCTCATTCAAGCCCATTTCCAATCCGTCGAAATCGAGGCACCAATCAGAAGCGTTGGGGCGGGCTTTACACGATGACGACAGCGCTGGGATTTTGAAGCAGATTTTGTAGCCTACATTACAAAGATGGATGCCGCCGTCGAACATCACTCGTTCCAATCAGCTATCGCGTCTGTTTTAAGCCATTTGAACGTTTCCTTTTAGTTAAAAACCGAGCAAAGAACAACACTCGGAGATGTGTCTCCGCCGCTCTGCATACGTCATCTCCTTCATCGCTCTGATTGGGTTTAGGTCTATCCGCGACGTCCGTTGGTGACGCCCCTCTGGAAATGATTTGTCTATGACGCTTTGCCAGACCATAACTCAGTTACAACTGAGAATGGTCTGGTTTTAACCAGGCTACCAAAACATATCTAAGCTCAATGCAATACTTAATCTCATGAGATTGCATTTAGCCCATTTCTATGTTTAGGCTACAAGGCAAAAGGTCAATGAGCATTAGAACAACCTACAGTTTCCTGACATATTTAACGCAAAACACAGCAAGTATAACTATTATTTTGGTATTGTTTCAATCTGTGTGTGGGGAGCCATGCTGATGGTGTTCCCTCTATAAACCTGCCCATACAAAAAACATGATTCTGCTAACCCTCTTATCCAAATGCTTGCACGTTTGCTTCATGACAGGTTACAGCCCTTCCTGCGCCGCTTTGACTGTACAGGAAAGTCTGCTCATTCAAGTGTCAACACTTTATAGGAAGAATCTTGTAAGCACCAAGTTCATTGTGAAGCTGATTTATAACGGGCCAACAATTGAAATGGGGCAGCTTTTATATTTCAAGACAATACAAATCCACACTTGCTATTCCCACTTGAAAAGCCCATATGCCAAAAGTAACACATACAACATTTGAGCAGAAACTTGAATGAAGGCTAGAACAAACACAGGAAAGCAGGGAGCGGAGAAGCACGTCACCATTTATGCGCTAAACTTTTGTTTTATAGAATAAACATGACCGATTCCCTTTCCGCCCTTGCTCTGTTGTGAGAGAAATCCCTGATATATTGACAGCCTGCGCTACCTGCTGTATTTTTAGACCAATCACAAAAGCATCAGTCAGGTTCAAAGGTGCAACCATCCAAGACATCCTCCCACTCCGGAGTCTGTTCCACTAGGAAAGAATGAGGAAAAGTCTTTGAAGCGCACCGGAATTCATATGAAGCAGAAAGCAATAACTCAAAGTACCCCAGCAGTTTAAAAGCAGTCCAAAAACAAGTTGGCCTTAAAGTGAAACTCCATGAAGGACTATTAGATCTGCACAAACTAGGAACAAATTAGTAGTAAATGACTGCTAATATATGCTATAGTAAATTAAAACACTATAAAATACAACTGTTTTATGTTTTAAACATTTTTTCGCATTCAACAAAACTAGTCATGCACGGATTGATGTACTTTTCAGTTTGTTCCTTTTATCAGATATCTGTAATATTTGACTTCCTAACATTTCCATTTGTATCCCAAGAAGAAGTATGCAATCAACATACAAATAAATAAATATATATATATATATATATATGCATGAGAAATGTTATCTTGTAATAACGACGTAATGTTTTTCATGGCTTTTTAGCTGGTGCTTAAGGAACAGATGGTTTGGCTGTTAATCATTTCACAGTATTAAACTGTGACTTTAATGATACTCATCATACCAACAAAGTATAATAATACTTTAACAACAGTTTAAAGTCAATTTTTTTCAATACGTTTTGTTCATACCATCTTCTTTCTTTTTTTAATAAGTTTTTTTTTTTTTATGCGATCAACATGCAAATATTACTGGTTGAGGTAATTTTCTTCAAACATATTTGCATGGCAGACTTTTTATTTTTTATTCATGACTTTTAAGCTGGCACTTGAGGGACAGCTAGTTCGGTTTTCAATCATTTCACAGCACTGAACACTGGCAATGGCCTCATACTGGTGGGAACGAAGTCTTCATCGAAAATAACAGCATGTGACGCACAATTTACTTTTGAACAGCATCTACCGATGCATATTCATCTCTGCATTCATTATGCTTCACCTGTGGACAGCCAGGTTATGGAACTAAGGGACTCCCCACACAACGGAGACAAGTAAGCCCACCATGCGGTCCCCATCCTGCAGAGACCAATTTGCGAGTGATTTCATTTCCCACAGAACGAAATAAGCAGATAGACCATCCACTCAGCCTGTATCTGCATTTCACTCCTTCCTGTCAATTCAGAGAGGGCCACCGCAGACCTTTTCTTCGCCACTCATGCACATCAAATGCGTTTCTCTGTTCTCTAAATGGGCAGAAGGACTCCTCCTGGACTCCATTCATAGAAGTAGAGCTGTTTACGGTTGGCCATATTCCTATGGCAACTTAAAAGCATTACACTCTAATGGAGGCAATAAAAGAACGAAAGCGGCCTGTTGGTACGATGGACATGGACACTGTGGAGTGGACTCATTTGAGACAAATGACTTGGAGCAAAGGAGACACTCGCATTATAAACTGGAACAAAGACTGGAAAACAGCTCAAAATATCTAATAAATAGGGATGAATTATTCAGCAAGGCTGGGAAATCGGATACTGTCAGTCTCCAAAGTCTATCTTCTACCTCATTGCGTAGCCGTCATCCAAATAAATGGCGCAAGAGTGTTTAGTCTAATAGGTGTGGAAGAACATAGTCGTCTTAGCTTTCGAAATGTTTTGGGACCACTCACTATTTGCGTAAACTGTGACATGTCTTCCCTCAATTACCCTCGTTTTCTGGGTATTTAATTGCGTCCAGGTGTGGACCACTTAGCTGGAGAGAGAGTAAGAAAGGAGACGCCGCTTAATGCCAAAATGGGCTTTGAAAGGAATTTGTCTGTTACAAATGCGAAACCTTTGATGGATGTTAGCGCTTTTCAAGCATGGCTAATTCCCGCAGTCCGTCAACAACGGAGCTTGGATCAAGTCCAGTCTATTTGTGAGGACCCTCCATCTGAGAAATTGCCTGACAAGAACCTCGTTTAACTTTCATTCACAGTTTGTTGCACCGTAGTCTTTTGCATCGCCGCTGACAGATCTAACATTTGCATTTGAGTAAAGTAACCCCACATCTTGACTTCCCTCGTACTTCCATACATCTCCACCCTGTATTCTGAGTTCCTCACCACTGATATGCCCTTAGCGTAACAGCAGTTTTCACCACAGTGAGTTTCCAAATTCCCCAAAGTCATTATTGTCTCCTGCTAAGTTGCCCCAGCCTACTATGATTTGTGGGTAATGAGCTGGCAACCGGGCCTGGGCTCAATTATTCTCACTGAGGGAGTGATTTCTCACTCTGTAGAGCAGAGCACAAAGTGCACTCACTAATTCTAATCAGGACATAACACACTCATAATCACCCATGTGGAAATAAAAGAGTGGGTGAAAAGAAAGAGAGAACATAAATAACTGAGTGAAGTAATGACAGGTTTGATGTGTTTTGAAGGATAGACTCCTTATTACAGGTAAAAAGAGGATGTGTTTTGTGTTTTGCGTTTTGTCAGCACGACAGGTGCAAAGAGTAGCACGCCATGTGTCAAGATGGATAGATAAGCACCTTTTATTGATTTGTTTTGACAGCGAGAGGAATATTGCCACAAAAACATGGCCTTATTAGACTCGGATGTTGTTCAGTCAGAACTTTGTGTATAAATAGAGAAGATAGAAAGGAAATGAAGATTGTTAGTAGAGTTCAGAGTAACAACAAGTCAAAAAGTGTGAACCTTGAGAAGTGAGTTTGAGTTAACAAGAAAATTGTTCATGAAATCCATATTGCTTCTATAGTTCGGACATATCGGCGGGCTCTGTGACATCAGACAGAAAATGGACGTTGTTTCAATAGCAGAAGTCAATTTTGATGGGCCGCTCACATTGAGGTTGTCAGATCGTTCTACTTTTGGTTTTGTACAAGTAGGAACTCCTAATCGACTACAGTACCAGAAGGTGGATCACGTGACCTCCACGGCCGTCACTCTCATTGGTGGTTTTCGCAATATGTTGCTGCTCATTGCAAGTTACTCAACTTTGTTGCATCGCCAATGATCAAAGTCAGCTACGTCTAGTTGCTACAAATTGCTTTTAACCCCCTGGGGTCGGCTATCGCGCCGGCGCGATTGTCTCGCTTTTTTTCTTATCAGTGCAAAAGAGACTCAAAATACTCGGTTGATTTTGATCTTACATATAAGTGTGATACATCATTAGATCCTGTTAAGTTTCTATTTTTTTTGTGGATACTCAGAATAAAAACAAAGTCTTGTGCTTTTCACCAAATAAAGAAAAACAAACAGGATGCGAGTTCTGCGTTCTCTCTGTCAGTGAAGTCCATTCTGAAACGCGTCCTAAGATTAACTGTTACTCCGCGATTACTTGTCACACAGGCACGAGAGATTTTTCTTTATGAAGCTTGAATTCTCTTCTTTTAAATGAAGTAATCTATATAAAAAACAAATATTCTCAGTTTATGCAATCTGTATGAAAAGAGAGTGCTGTCAGTATTTTTTCCCCCAGCTCATTACACTTCATTACGCGTTAATCTGACACGCCCACGGAGGACGCGCGCTATTCAAACGCAAATGTCGAGGCAAGCCATGACAATGCCCACATCAGCCATTCCACCGCGGCGGTAAAATGTGTGGTGTATTTGCTGCCTTTTACCGCTAAGAGGCGCTACAATCATAGACTCTGAAAAGTGTTCGTTTATTCCGGTTTATTCTCTCTAATGCGTAATCTGCTGCCGCACCGCGCTGAATCAGAGGGATTGAAAGCTGGTAGCAGATGAATTCAACAAGTGAAACGTAGTTAAAATAATTCATAATCACAATACTGAAATTAAGCTACTGAAATGTAATTGAATAAATAATGAAAACATTATTTAGAAATACATTATACATGCTTTGCAACAATAACAGCGTACAGACGGTAGCTCAGTGATCAACGCAATAACACGAGCTTCGAGGAGCTTCAACAGACCCGAGATCGAATCTCATTGTAGCATACATGTTGTTAACCGATGTTGGCCCATAGCGTTTATATTTTACCACCTTGATGCTTAAATAGGTGACTGTTTATAACTGTTTACTTATTTAAAGTCAAGAGTTTTGTTTAATTATCATTACAACATAAATTTGCTACATTCCTGTAGAACCGCAGCCGCTGCACAAACGACAAAAACTGATGAAGGAAGATTGTCAGCCGATTGCATCAGAAAATGAAAATGAAGAAGCTCGTCTTTAGTCTGCTAAATTATTGTGTAATGTAAAAGAACACTAAAATTACTTAAGTTTGAAACCAAGTTCGAACATTTCAAGGTTTAAATAAAGTGTCGGGACAGTTTTTTTAAATTTAAACAGGGTTGCATCGGGTTGCGATGCAAAATAAGAAACACTAGGCTAATCTTATTCTTGCGACATTTTAAATTTGTATTGCCAAAGAAATTACAGCTAAATTAAACAATTAAAACAGTACAAAACGAAAATTGTCCAAAGAAACATAATTAAATTAAAAACATTTGTTTCTCTTTGCCTCTCTCGCGCTGGATCTCTTTTTAACAAGTTTATTTAGTCTCCCTCGCGCGCGCCGGGTCTCTCTCGAAATTAAACATTTCATGGTAAAAACACATCATACAGCTGATAATACTGTATATGTCGCTGCGTGTCAGCCATACAAATCACGAAAATATTATTTAGCCTTTAATTGTTGCTTCAAAGACACAGCATGCCTTGTTGAATTCACCTTACAATAACTTCAATTGAAATTTTGTGTGAAAAAAACTTTAAATAGTCTACAATAAATAAACTACAATATTTATAATTGAATAAGATATGGGGCCTACATTTGGACACAGATTTATCCTTACAATAATTTTGCCTGCTCATCAGGCTGGCTATCCGACACTCTCCATATGAAAGAGGAACATTAACACCTTTGTCCAGCAACTGTCCCTCCAACCCCCCACAGGCTATCGGAGTCTGAGGCTGACTTAACACAAAGAGAAGTCGCAATTCACACTTAAATCGCTATTCTAGACAGTGTTGATAATGAAGGAATTAAATGATTTAAGTTACATGTAGCCTAGTGATATTTCTGTCATAAAAGTTTATTACTAAATATTTCATTATTTCAATAATTGATGAAATAAAACTGGTTTGGGCCAGCTTTTTCCAAGCAAAACTAAATATAATCTGAAAAAACGCATGTTAATTTGTTGTCATGAACAAAATGTTCAACTCAATATTAAAGTCTACAGGGATCTTTGGATCCTTACAACCAGGCATGCAATTTGTGAATTAAGTTTTAATTTTTTGTATTATTCAAATAAATATCGAAACACGGTGCTTCGTGGTAATGCTGCTAAATTAAATAACATTTATAGAATAATTATGAACTTAAATGAAACAATATCGCAACATTTCGACAAATACATTATTTGATCTGTTTTTACATTTTAATTCAGGGCGATTTAGCCTACATTTAATTAGAGCGAGATTTTCACCCTTGTCTTGTCATTTTCTCATTGGGAAGCGCTTACATTATGTTTGAGATCCTCTGTACCTCTCGTTTTCATATGGATTAGCCTACATAATCAGATAACATTTATTAGCCTCAATATTTAGACATTTAAAGGCTTTAGACATAGCCGATTTCTTATCGTGACTGAGCTGAAGTGGCTTTCGGTTCATTTTTGTGACGCGCAGTTCCCGGAGACAGAGACGACAGATATACTGTTTTTGTCGTTAGCCAGCCTAATATGAATAGGCCTACAAGTTTACAGTTTTGAACGATGTAAGCTACTCTACTCTTATCTGTATGACCAAAAAATTACGGAGTCAATTAAGTTATTTTAGCTGTAATAATGAGAAAAATAAATTAATCTAAATGAACGCGCCGCCGCGTTTGTCGAACACTAACTCACCATGCCAGAATAAAACCCGACTTTAGAAAAATGCATAGGGCCACTCGGCGTGGTGTGCCAAAACACTGAATTATAAACTTCAATATTTCATTCAAAATAATCTCAACACGCTTTGTGAATTTTTGAAAAGCCGTGCATGCATTAAGGCCACTGGAACTAATGAACAACTGAAACGCTGGTTTTGATTTTATTGTTTGTCGTTTAAACGTGCCTGTTGCATATCTCTATTTTATATATTTGATATTGGTGAAGTAGCCTATAGCTTGATTAGCTGTGGAGGGAGGGATGTGGGGATTAAAATAATTCAGCAGAAGCAGGGATGTTTAGACCAGAAGGAAATCCCAATCCCCCCTGGCAAATCACACTTTACTTAAAACCATGTTTTTAAAAACTCTAGGTTGTAGGGAACAGACCTCTCTGCCATGCGCGCGCATGGTTTGGAGAACAATATCTGTCTCGCATGCTCTAGATAGATTAGGCCTACGGGATATTTTAACTAATTTGCGGTATAGCTAGTCGATCACGAGTGGCTCAACAGGTAGATCTATAGATAAAACTATATCTTTTAGGAATTTGACCGACCGGGTTGACACTTCAGCGTGAGAAATCGGGGGTGTGGCGTGAGAGCCTGAGATTTGGGTCAATTGCGTGAGTCTCACGCTCAATGCGTGAGAGTTGGCAGCCCTGAAAAAAAAAATATATAATATATATATATATATATATATATATATATATATATAGGCTATATATAATTTATTTTTTACATGCAAAGTCGTTCTGTTGGATACTATTTTGTAGTGTAAAATGGAAATGCATGATAATTGTATTTTATAAATATAAGCAAAAAAACTGTATGGTGTAACAGAGTTTTAGAGCTAGACAAATCTAAATAAATATAAAAATTACAACATACCATGTTTGTGCGGGATTTGAACCGTATCATCTTGATGATGAACCGTAAGTTCTACCGCTCGGCTATGAATTTTCTCACTGAGAAATATCCAAACGTCTGTTTCTCACATGAGCGAGAAAACGTTTTGTCTTGTGAGTGTAGGCCTATACTTTAGCCTTTTACAGTTTTAAAAGATTATATCTTATCTGTATGACCAACAATTACGGAGTAGGCTATAAATGTTTGTTGTAGGCTTATTTGGAAATTACCATAACTTGTAGTATTTCATCCATAGGTTACAGACATTAGCCCCACTTACGTTTTGCTAAATGTCCCTTTGCGCCACCTGGCGGTCATTTCGCGAACGACTTTGAAATGCGACTGGTTTATTTTTACCGCGGTGGATGGCTAAAAATGGTATGTGGATGGCTAAAAGGTGTGACTAAAAATGTGCTTTTGGCTTTCATTTATATTTTGATTGTTTGTATATATATATATATATATATGTGTGTGTGTGTGTGTGTGTGTATAAATATTTATTTATTTATATATATATTGTCCTTGCATTCTTTCTTGTGTGTCACCCCTGAATGAAAGGCTCATTAGTATGCAGTCTGCTCAGGTGAGAACTGCCTAATTATTCATGAGGGGGTTGGGCCGTTCCGCCCATCCGCATATTGCCTTTGCAAACAAAAAAATGTTTTTCACAATTTAAAACAATCTATTGTTTTATGTGAATGATTAGACAGAATGATTTTCAGATCATTTTGAAGAAAAAACTCTAGGCGACAACATCCATTAGTCAAAAGTCTTGTGGACACATATTTAGTATGTGTTTTGTGGCCTTATTTCAGAAACTTTAAGTTTTAGTTTTTTCAATAACCACGCATAAACAATATTCTCTCAAAAATACAAAAATGTACATACATGTTGATAACACATTATGGTAGCCCTGTGTGTGCTATATAGAGTGTAATTACACATTTGCCAGTAATATGTTTATAAGCAACTGAAAAAAGCACAAATGTCAGAGTATGTCAAAACATCTCAAGGACCCCAAAAACACCTTGGACCCCAGAGGGTTAAAGTAAAGCTTCCATTGCAAAATAGCGCGAATAGTATGTTTATGTCGAGAGAAAGACTGAGAAAATATAAGCAAATAATTTCTTGTACTAGAGAGTGGGACATGCAAAGTACAAAATGGACAACAAGTCATATCTTCAGACTCCTTTTGGTCTGTCACTGTCTCTTTGTCTGCTGCCATGCTTTGTGATAAAAGTAAAGTCTCGTAAGAAACCCCAAAATGTCTTTTTCTCATGTACAAATGAGATAACAGCGGTGTATCTAGACTTGTCACAGAGCTCAGTCCACCTCAAAAGGCAGAACATTTTTACTGAATTCGTCTGGACCGAGCAAAAAAAAAAAAAAAAAGTACAAAATGTGTAGCAGATATCTATAAAAGCTTGTGTCTTAATATAGCTTGCTTTGGCTGTTTCATTCAGAGCCAAACAATTGTTATAGGAGTTCAGGCAGACCAAAGAACATGCTTTGACTGTTTGGATCCATTAGAAATGTGAATTGCAGAGAGAAAGTTCCCAAATGGCTGTATCTGTATCTAAATAACACAAAACTTGATGCCTTACATTTTTATGTACAATAAACTTGACTGTGTAAGTCATTTCAACTTACATTGACTTACAAAAATGATTCAATCTCGTATAACTTAAAAAATAAAGTTTAAAATGGCTACATTTATTTTGATGAGTTGAAGTAATATAAAAACATGTTGTCAGGACTTATTGATCATGTCAAATTTTACAGTGTAGATCATGTCATGAACATACAGTATAGGGACAACTCCGGGAGTACCATTCAAGAGTCCTTCTTATAGAGTCGAATCGATGATTTAGCATTGTCTTCAGTCGACCCCTTTTTAAGTGTCCAAAAAATCATTTAAATCCAATTATTGAACCAGCACAGGTAGGTCAAACATTGGCCTTGACCAGCTACACTCATTCCCAGAAAGGACCAAAAACAAAGGAGCTATATGTTATGATATCATCCCCAAACTTCTGCACATCCTAAAATGACACTAAGGTTTCCCAGCCATGATAATCAAAGGTGATGAAAACCGTGTGTCTTCACTATGGAACAAAGGTCACCTCCTACATGTGTGTGTTCTTGTGTTCTGGGTCATAACGGTCAGGACAACTGTAGCATGGATAACACAGACTTGCAATGAGTAACTCTTAAAGTTCATGAAGCCAGGCACTTATTTGTGAGTTGGATTTATTCTGTGATTTCAACATTTTTGTCTTCTGGAAAATCCAGATAAAGCCAGTCTAAAAAGGCAGGGCTTGACATTAACACCCGCCAACCCACCAAATGTGGGTGTATTTCAGCAGTGGCGTGTAAGCACTCCTACTAGCCACTTTGGCGGGTTGAATTTTATATATAATATATATATTTCAATTGTAGTCTTTTAAAAAGGCATCTGAAATAATAAACTAAGAGCTATGTAGTGTTGTCAAAAAAATTAAGTTTTCAATACTGATACTGAAATATCTGAAACGTTTACAATACTCATTTTCCGCAGAATAGATACACGATACCAGCGTCTCTCTCTCTCTCTCTCTCTCTCTCCGACAGCGAGTTACACTCAAACCCGCCTCTCCTCACTCACTCCATTCATTTGCTCCGGATGAATATTGTTGCTGTCACAGGTCTTGTATTTCACCGTGGGATTGCGTGTATTGTGCATAATTTCACTCATTCCTGCAGATTTAGTGCTCACACCCAAAGTGTGCGCTCATAAAGCCACCTCTCAGAACTCAATTGAGTTATTTTTCACTGCTTATTGTGCTGAAACAGTGAAATACACACAAAATAATGTCAAAAGGCCAGTTTTGGTGAATATTCACTTAAATACTGTCAGTTATGTTTTAAGCGAACAGTTGAGAAAGAAAACGCATGTGTAACAGTATAATGGATCTGTGCGTCAGGTCTTAAAGTGACAACAGCCTAATATACCTACTGCCAAATTATGAGATAATATTAAAAATATCTATATGGCAGTTTTTCCCCATGGAATCAATGGAATTGTGGCCAATGAAAATGCTGAGTGGCTAGTAACTTTGGAAAACCACTAGCCACAGAGGCTGCTGAGCAAAAAAAGTTAATGTCAAGCTCTGTTTGTAGGTGGTTTCTATGTTGTCCAAGCTGGTTTACCTGGTTGGACAACTCGACTTCAAACTGGGAACGACCCAACTGAGATGGTAGACCATCTTGGTCAAGGTAAGAGAAAAAACAAACTACAAAAAAACTGGTCACACCATAGTTAAGCTAGTTTATGGAACATGGCGGCACGCTGGTTGCTGATCTTGGCTGAGATTGTCCACCAGTTCAGTCAGGTCACACCAGCTGGTAGACTGGCTAGTAAACCACAAAACAAAGCTTTGACCCACTTATAAACAAACTTGGACCAGTAAAAAGAACCTACCATGTTCAAAGTCCCAGCCACCACCTTAAAGGGTTAGTTCACCCAAAAATGAAAACTCTGTCAGTAATTACTCTCCCTCATGTTGTTCAACCCCGTAAGACTTTCGTTCATCTTCGGAACACAAATTAAGATGTTTTTGATTAAATCTGAGAGCTGGATCACTCCTCCATAGGCTTCTTAAGGGATCGAAACTGGCCGGCCCAAAAGTTATGAAAGACATCGTTAAAATAGTCAGAGTGACGACAGTGGCTCAACCTTAAGTTTATCAAGCGACGAGAATACTTTTTGTGCGCAAAAAAACAAACAAAAATAACGACTTTATTCAACTATTCATTTCCTTCTCTGTACGGCCGTGATATTTCACGTAGTAATATTGCGCAAAGCTTCTAGGTTGCATGTCACACGTAGGCTCACTATTGGCCGACGCTGGTCATGTGTGTGATGCGTGACGTACAACCTAGAAGCTTTGCGTAGTTTCACAACGTGAAATATCACGGCCGAACAGAGAAGGGTGAAAAGGTCAAGGTGTTGGGCAGAGGTGGCAGGTTAATGGAGAAGAATTGTTTCAGTTTGCTAAGTGTTTTCTCAACCATAGGACAAGCCTGGATGTGCTGTGAAGAAAGCCTTTCAGACAGGTTGAATGGTGTCAGCTGTGGGCCTGGGGAATGTGAGGAGCCCAAGACATCAGATTAAGGGGTTAAAGGACAGACTTTATATCTACTCAGAGATCAGCTGAACTCAGCTGAGAGTCTAGATCATGAAGTTCTTATACTCAAAGACGGGAGATGATGGGGGTGAGGTTGCATTTGAATGTGTGTTTAAGGGGGTCAGTGAGCCAGAGAAGAAGTGAAAGATAGATCAACAGGCGCTTCGGCTCAGCGATACTGAATAAAGCTTTTGCTAATGTGTTGGCGGTGGGCCTTGTTTGGTAAATCTCTGAAGCTCTTTGCAATGTAGCTTCATAAGAAAGTGCAAAAGAAATGTGTTTTATTTGTTTACATGGGCAAATGGAGGCCAAATGAGAGCGAGGGATGAATCCAGCGGGCAGGAACTAGGCAGATAGTTAATTACGCTAGGCTGAGCTTAGCAGTGTCTCAGGTTGCATTGTCTGGGTTTCTTTGTAGGAGCTGCTCTCTGGTGGGCTGCCATTTGCACTGTGAATAATCACAGTGTGTGTGTGTGTGTGTGGTATGATGGGAGAGGCCTTTCAAAGGAGCCAAGGGAAAGAGGGTTTCTTCTATATGCCCTTTTTTTCTTTGTTTCTTTCCTCTTGGATGAGGGTTCAAAGAATGAGATCAGAGCAGCACCTACAGGCCAGGTTTGCCATGCGCTTGCGGCGAGAATGCATGTATGTTACTGTGCACACACACACACTGCGAAAGCCAGTACATATGAGAGGAGAGGGAAAAGCAACAACAAAGAATCTGAAACCTTTCAGAGGGGGCGGAAGAATCCCTTGTCTTTTCTACAGAATTGGGAGAGAGGGAAGAGATGAATGAGGAGGGAGAGGATTCATTTTTCGAAAAGAGTGGAAACAAAACCTGTGGAGGACCAGCAGAAAGCAAGACAGAGTGAGAGAACGCAGAATCCTCCAGCCACAAAACCAATCCACTATTCCTCTGTCAGGAAGATGAAACGCAGAGGCGCTCTGTACGGTTTCACCAGGATGTGAGGTAAATCTATACCTCTGACTCTCTCTGGTCTCCCTCTGTATTGAGGGACTCGAGAGTTTGATGGAGGGTGGTTTGTTGTTTGGACATTAAATACAGGAATTAATTAGTTTCCGTAGAAGCAGAATAGAGAGTTCTCTCCACATTAGGATTAAACTACAGTATGTGCCACGGACATGAAGGATACTTCCTGTGTTTTCTCAATAATTACCTAGACTGTGGTGCCCTCCACAGTTGAACCCAAAATAGTTTTACGCTTTCCATAATAACTAGGGCTGTCAGTTAAACGCGTTATTAACGGCGTTAACGCAAACCCATTTTAATGGCGTTCATTTTTTTATCGCGCGATTATCGCGCGATTTTGCAACAGGACTCGGCGCTGCGCTATGAAACCCATTCATTTCAATGGCTTGTGCCGCGCGAGGACGTTTTGTTGCTTCGTCGACCAAAGCACAAGCGGATCTAGCTAGACCGGAAACAACAACAGGCACGCCGCACACACTTGTTTAGGCTTGCGAGCCGGCCAAATAGTAGGTTAACGTTACGTTTTGAGTGGATGACGAGCGCGAGACGCCGAAATGGATGCCAATAAGATTCTGAATGGAAAGTTTACTTTTAAAAAGTTGCCAAATGGTTCCATTGACGAGACCAAAGTGATCTGTGTGTTTTGTCGTTGTGAACTGAGCTATCATCATCGCAGCACGTCCAGTCTGAAACACCACTTGATGATGGCCAAGCACACACACACACACACACACACACACACACACAGCTGATGCGAATTCTCCGCCCCCTCCTCAATATCAGGACCTCGTCAGTATTTCTTTCACCCTTTTATTGATGGACAGTGTTACATTGTGTGAGAGATTATTTGCTCCAGGTGAGAATGTTAGTGTGAAATTGAACACAGTATTGTCAATGTTGTTTTCAATAAAAAACATTTGCACAAAGCAAGCCGATTCACTTTTCAATGTTGATAAGAGCATTGTGTGATTAATTGCGATTAATCGTGAGTTAACTGTGACATTAATGCGATTAATCGCGATTGACATCACAAATAATAACATAAAAGAGTCAATCAAAAATGCAATAAAGCTTAGTGCACTTATCAAACCATAAAAGGTTGATATTTAAGAAAATATATATAAAGCCTGATGTGTTTCAGAGCGAAGCGAGGCACTGTGTTCTTTTACACACGAGCAGATCCAATGTTTTCAGAGTCTCAGAGCGAACAGTGAACACCGCAAACTTCATCTGTATGAAGTTTAATCTGCATTTAGGAATCATTCCCAGTTACATTTTATGTTCTTATTTGTATAGTTTTAATTTTTTTGTGGAGAGAAGTTTATGGAAGTCCACCAAATTTATAATGTGAAGCATTTCACTCCTGTTGTCTAGGTCTCTCTCCAGCTTTCCACTAGCAGATCTTGAAGGTTTAGCACTTACAAATGAAGAAATTAAGACATAAGTACTGTAGTTTTACTACTTTAGGGTTAAGTAAAATGTGTGTTATTATTTTATTTTACAGTATATTTAAAAAAACAGCTACATGTCAGTGCAAAGTCATTTTTATTCTGTTCAGTTTGGTCACTGAAAGAGGTCTGAGCTCTTAATATTGCATTCAGGGTGCACCAGATTGATGCATTTTACTCAAAATTTTACTAAATGTTTGACTTATATCTAGGGACCAGAACATCATAAAGACTTGTGGTTGGGCTATTTTGACTTGGGACAGTAAGCAACCACCTAACAACCAGTCATACAACCCTAGCAACCGCCTATAACACTAACAAACATATGGCAATGCCCTGACAGCCATATTAGTAGCAAGTCATGCATGGTTAAAAAATCTCACATTTCCTTTACAAAACGTAAAAAATCTTTTTTTCAACAGAAGGTTTACCATTTGAGTAAACATAAACATGCATGTTGAGAGTGCTCTAGAAAACATTGCATTCAATATCAACATCTGACAAACATTTTAAAATGAGTTAATTTGCATGCTTTATTTATCATCAACAATTTAAAAGCATCTGTTAATATAGTTTTTACAGGGAATGTTTTAGTGATGTATTGCAGATATTCAAACACTCCGGAAATGACAGATCCATGGAGAAAGCTTGCACATATTAGGAGATGACGATTTATTTCTAATACAGCATATCTAAAATATGTGGTCACACTTAAGATTAGAGTCCAATTCTCACTATTAGCTAAATATTAACTATGACCTTTGCCTCAATAAACTCTTAATTACTGTTTGTTAATAATTAATAAGGTAGTTGTTAAGTTTAGTTATTGGGATTAAGGGATGAAGAATAAGGTCATGTAGAACAAGGCAATAATATGCGTTTTATAAGTACTAATAAACAGCCAATAACCTAGTAATATGCATGTTTATAAGCAACTAGTTAATAGTGAGAATTTGACACTAAACTAGTGTTACCAAATCAGTACCACATTAAAAAATGAACTTCTTCAGGTGCACTCTGCTGGTTTTGCCCCTGCACTCCTCCTGCGTTTTTCACTTTCAAAACTAAACTCCAATGTTAACTTGACATTAGATAACTCCATTACATGAGGAATTTCTCTAACTAGGCAGAAGTTAGTCAATGATGGACCAAAGCAAACCACAAAAAGCTCATAAAAGAAGTTCTGAAGACATTTATACAACACACACACACACACACCTTAATTATAGCTTTAAAATGCACAGTCCACTTTCATTAGATAGAATTGGCTAGAAAATTGCACTCCTCAGTAATAAAGCACTGATTTGACGGTCTTTTGCAATTATTTTCCTTTATCAAACAATGTCCCGAATTCTGATTCCTTGTTCTGAGAAGAAATGGACAGCTAAGAAAGAGTAATTCTCGGACAATTTCTAATTCATTACCCCCCAAAAAATGACATTCTATCTCCACAATCCAATTCAAAAGTCTAAAAAGCTCAAGTGTGACAGTGGTCACGTACAGTGCTTCATTCTGGGTTAACCTAATTCACAATATCTTATCACACTGTAAGAATAAAATGGACAGACACGGAAGCTGTACTTCTACTCTCTTGAATAATAATGAGAAAGTAATTTGATGGTGAAATTCTCAAAACCTGTTCCAGAAGAAGGAGGCCTCGAGATTACCCACAAACCTATGCAGCGTAAGCCTCACGCTGGCCTCCTCCTGCCCAGATGGGTCATCTCTAATTCATCACTAGGGAGAGGAACTTTTTAAAAATGAAAAAGGAAATGCCACTCTAACAATCCCCGACGGACACAGACAGCAGCACCTCACTGTACGAGTAGCGCCAGGTGGGAATGTGAAGCGGGACACGTCAGGTTGTAATTAAAAACACCACCGGATGAGCCATGCTGATGCAGAACAAGTGCTTTGTGACGCGGAAGGAGCTTTTACTGTGTGCTGTTCATTTCAGGTGACCATGGGTAGGGATCTCATTGGTTTGACGTAATCATCATAAAAATAGGCAGTAGCTCCATGTGCAACACACAGAGTAATGCTACTCCCCTCAAAATAACACAAGAGAGACATGACTCAATGGACTCTATGCATGAAGAGAAAATAGCCAAGCTTAATTAAGCAGCTTACTCAAGGTCTATAAAGAAGCCACAACATTATGCAAATAGAATGGAGGCTATATCGAACTGAGTCTGCAGTGAAGAGGGAAGGCAACTAAACAATTAGAGCCAATAAAAGTGAATGGGAAATGAAAGATTAAATGGATATTTAAGATGGCAATAAAGACCTAATTGCTTAGAACTCCGTGATAAGCCAGTGGAGACGATAATCATACAGTGAATGTAAAACACAAAGATGTGCTTGACTTGCGATATCCTTGTGGTTTTACTATGCTGTGAAATGTTGAATAAACTGCTCAAAAAATGTTGCAAGCTCTATAGCATACAAGCACTGCATACTGTCAGACAAAACTATACACCTACTGTAATTTACAAACTTTACAAGATTATTTTTTAAAACTAAAGAGTTATTCACAAGCTGCATTCACAGTCATTGATTCAAACCACTTTGACTCATTGAAAAGAATTGATTCAAAAGAGTGATTCATTTGTGAATCTTACATCACATATCCAGACTCTAAGCAGCCAACTGAGAACACCAAACACAAATCTAGATTAGTTTAGTTTAACTAAAACTAAAACCATGTTAAAAAATGATTATTATATGAATAAAAAAAAAAAAACTCAAACTCGTTATTACTATTTCAACTAGTTGCCAAGGCAACATTTCTAATTTTCATTTAGCTTAAATAATAAAAAAGTAAAAGTAAATAAAAATAACTAAAACTAAATAAAAAAATTTATACACATTTTTAAAATATATAATAAAAATATATAGACATACAAAATGACAAAAAATACTAAAAGTTTAACTAAAATTAAAGTGAACATAATAATAATAATAATATCTTATTCAAAATATGAACAAAAAGTATAATATTATATTAATGATACTAAAATAACACTGATATGGAGGGTTTAAAATAAAAATAAAAAATTGCGTAATTTATCTCCCTCTTATTCCAAATGACAAACATTTGCTGAAATTAAAAACTTCTCTAACATATATATATTTAAATATATTAAAAAACAATGATTCTACCACATCACTACTACGAAAGGTAGGTGAAATACTAGCTACGGTAGTTTATACAGTAGTGTGTGTGTGTGTGTGTGTGTGTGTGTGTGTGTCTGCTGTGTCTGTGTCTGTGTCTCTGTGTCTCTGTGTGTGTGTGTGTGTGTGCGTGTGTGTGTGTGTGTGTCTGCGTGTGTGTCTGCGTGTGTGTGTGTCTGCGTGTGTGTGTGTCTGCGTGTGTGTGTGTGTTTATTAACGTGCTTGAATAACAACAGGACCTCTGCATCTGTCTTGAAATCTGCCTGTCACTTCAAATAACCACTTCGTGCTAAGAGGGAAAAGGAGGGGAAAGGAGTGGAAAACAGGCATTGGTGAAATAAGAAAAGAGGGCAGAGGTGCTAGGATGGCGTGTCTTGAGAAAGCCAGCCCGGGTCGGGTGTGGGGGGGTGTCCGGATAAGCTGTAATAGACTGAAGCTCAAATGAATGAGTCTGTCAGGCTGAGCTCAGGCCTTGACTGACTGTTCCTTTCAACCCGACATCCAACCCAGAGGCTCCTCCACGCAAGACGCCTTCCCTAATGATGATGCACGACTCTCGGTGTCACGGGCCCTCGAGGTGCTGGGGGGGGTCTCTGTAAACTGCTGGGGAATGAGAAACTGAGACCACCTGAATTGCAAACAAGCAGCCGAACCTCTGTCACAGCCGTTTCAATGGGTCGAAGAAAGAAAAGTGGGGGGAAAGAGTCAAACGGATGCTCGCGGTTCGAGAAAATCGATTGCGAAAATTAATAAGTGAATTCCCTGCAGCACGCCTGGCACCTCAAACATCTCAATCTCCTTCCTCTCCTCTTTCTTTTCTCTCTCTTCTCTCCGCGAGAGGGAGAGGAATGTGAAACACCTCCCTCATGCCTTCAGACAGTTCCACCGATACATAGACAAAGAGCTGAATTTCAAAGACACTCCACCACGTCTATGGAGACCGGAGCCCTCGTTTTGTAAGGTTAGTGAAATCCTCACCCAACAACGTGGGTGTCTTTCTCTCTTTATTCTCTCATTCACACTCCTTTTTCCATAGAAACACTGTATTCAATAATCTCTCCTTGACTCCTGAGTCCACTCTTAACTCAAACAAAAAACCCAATAATCAAATAAATAAATATATTTATGGAGATCAACGCGGTTAACTGGAGTTAAGAGGCACTTTTGAGCTCGGTAAAAGCAGAGGAGTTCCTGACAGTACCTGTTCTTGGCGCTCAAGCCACTGGTCCACCATGGGATGGTTGGCACTGAGGGAGGAGCGGGCGTTTTCCCTCTGAAACTGAGACGCCCAGGGGACGCCATCCCGAGGCAGGCTGCGGTACGCTTCCAGATCCTTAGCCTGGAAACACAGTGCCGGTAATAAAAGAGGCCGTTTACACCTGGTATTAAACTCACAATGAAAATAAAATTGAAGATTACTTTTTTTTATTTTAAATGATTGATCTGTGTACAGTACACAAGTAGTTATTTTTTTATTTTTACTATTATTATTCATGTGCCCTCATAATTTTTATTCCAAATAACTTCCCCTCCCTCCTACAGCATCTCTTCTCTGATGATGTGGGCGGAGCAACCTGTCACTCACATGAGATCAGCCAATAGCAAACCACAGCCATCCAATCAATTCCTCACGGACACAATCAAGCCCAGAGCGGTTCACTCGTTTATACGGCACAAGAGGAAAGAAAAGCCTACCGCAACTTCGGTTTCATGCTGACTTTAAAGGGTTAGTAAACCCACAAAAGTAACAGGCTCATTGGAAAAATGTTTCTATCTACATTTTTGCAAACCCCAAAAACATACTCATGCATACAATTCACTTCCAGTTTCATTATCGAAGCGTGTGTGTGTGTGTGTGTGTGTGTGTGTGTGTGTGTGTGTGTGTGTGTGTGTGTGTGTGTGTGTGTGTGTGTGTGTGTGTGTGTGTGTGTGTGTGTGTTCAAATTTGTTTATTATTAGGATAAGCCCCTTGAGATGTATCATCTCGTTTTCGAGGGGGTCCCAACAAATAACACAATAATTACATAACAACAAAGAAGTAAGTGAGTGTGTGTGCGTGCGTGCGTGCGTGCGTGTGTGTGTGTGTGTGTTTGTGTTAAAAAGAAGCTACTTTAACAATTAAACCAGCTTAGCTATTACACAAAAGCAGACTGGGTTTTAATAATATGAATACCAATTTCCTTAAATATATGGTATAGCAATACCTTCCTGAAAACCCAGATTAAACTCACTGTACAATGGATGGTGTACGAAGCTCATCTTGGATCCAAGCCCAACAATGATATCATTCAGCCCACCTAAATTTATAGGGCACGCTAATTTCATTTCTCTCTAATAAGGAGCTCCATTACAAGCTACTAATTCACACCGTGTCTCTAATGTTACACTCCATGTTTTCACAAAGGTGAAATCAAACGCCCTCTGGCACTGGAGCTCAAGTCAAATCTCCATTTGAAGAGTTTTTAGAGCAAACCTAAAACAGGTTATCCTGTGACACACAGGGCTTTAGCCTAGAAAGCCCACTGAGCACCGTTGCTCTTGGCTAATGACCTAGTCTGAACAATGAGGAAGAAGAAAACGAGTTTCCGGTTATAGCATGAGCCAATTCACAACCGGACATAACCGCGATCCCATACAGTGTTGGAACACAAAGTGATTTTGATTTTCCTGCAGGTAAAATGATCTATATAGGTAATCCTGACATTAAACAGCAGGATAAAATAGAGGAGGAAGAGACACAGCGAGGAACATGAAGAACAACAGGTCAAAGGCCCATAGGATGAGTGAAGAATTCATACAGATGGCCTTATGAATGAGCATGCTGGAGTGATTGAGGCATTGGCCTCCAAATGCAGCAGGAGGCCTATAGGTTTCTCATAGTTCAGGAAGAGATACTGAGAGACAGATGTTACGCTCCATATGAGAAAATATCCATGAAGACCAAACAATGCTTTGTAAAAACACGGAACAAGACACATTCTGGCTAATAAATACATTAAAATGCAATGTATACACATAATGATTAAAATACATCTTTTATATGATGAACATATTTTTAATTAAATAAATAAATAAATAAACATGGCGAGGATAGTTCAGGTTTTAAAATGTCAAAAAACTAGGTGTAAGTATATTATTTATTGTACTTTTGCCTTGATGGTTACACCACATGACATTGAAAAAAAAAAAAAAACCTGACATGTGCATTTTTTAATTAGGCTACATATCTTAGTTTTTTTTCCTTTTCTTTATCTTGGACAGTCATTGACCCCCAGACCAGCAAGTCTTGGCCAGATAAAATGAGATAGTTATATTCAAAAGTTAGATGTAGAAGAAAGTAGTAAGATGTATCCCAAAAAAAAAAAGCCACCGAGTTTTGAGAAGGACTATTTCTGCATATATCAGCCAACAGCCAAGATGCAAATACGCTACATTTCTTCTCAGCGCCAGCTATTCTTACTTCAAGGTGAACTAACACCTTTATGTTCATTTCACGAATTCACTGGTGCTAAAATAGAGCACATTTATATTCACCCCGTTGCTTATCGTCATCTGACAGTATCACCCAAAAACAGACCTTCCAAACACCTCAAGCTTTTCTTACGAAATCCCCCAAAAACAATCAAGAAATAAATGATCCGGTGCAGAACGAAAGGTAAAAAATAACAGCTTAATTCTTCTGCTCTGCTAAAATAAGAGTGTGGTGTTTGGATTATGGAAGAAACCGACAAGCAAAGTGCTTTTAAACAGGATTACTAGTGAACGGCATGAGACGCGCTAATCTCATCGAGGGTTGCGGTGTCACATTCGGAGTACTCCATCTTCCCTCGCTCCCTCCCCTTTGCCCTTCTTTTAATTTGGAATATTGTTGTTTCAAAGCACTGAAGGCTTGTCATCACTGCAAAAGAGCAGCCATTTTGCAAGGATAATTGGCCTCTTTTTCATTGGTTGCCTTGGGGAGACTAGGGAGGAAAACAGAGAATCTGCCTCTCTTTGATTCATTTAAAGCCCAAGGCGTTGACCATCGCAATGAGGCCACAATCAAGAGGGAAGCAACAAACAAAGCAAGCAGATCCCATTCTTCTTACAGCAAAGACTTATGGTTCCATAACCAAGAGAGTTCCAGGTCAACAACGAACAGGGGCAATGGTCATCTAGAATATCTCAAGACGAATGAGACGGAGCAAAGGGAAGCCACTTCTTACGAGTTGTCCTAAAAATGCTCCAATTGGTGTAAATTGCTTCGATTTGTGCCAGACAAAAATCCTAACCCTAGACTTTGGCCGTCTGAGACACATTTAGCAAATCCTAAAAGAATCCTCTGATCCTAGGCTAAAATCTGAAGTCTTTGATCATTAGTTTGACATGTTGTTTGTAAGATGGCCATGTCGTGGACGCCATCCCACAGGAAGCGGAAGCACGGATGCCCGAGACAAACATGGTGGCGTATTTTTATCGAAGACTTGTGTGCCGTCGACCTACCATGGGACGGAGCCGAAACAATGGAGATTGCTTAGCGCCCAATGCGTCACACGGTTATAGTTATAATCCTTGGTGTGACCGCCATTTAGAGCTATTATTATTATTTGCATATTGGCCTAATACATGGCTACTTTCGAATGTTTGAAATGGTGAAGAAGATGAAGAAGAAAGATGATTTTCCCTCCATAGGTGTAGTTACAACATCATCTTTTAAAGCAGTGGTCTCAAACTCGCGGCCCGCGGGGTGATATTTTGTGGCCCCCTGCTTGACACTAAAGTTTAATGTTAGTGCGGCCCGTCGTTGCATGTGCCGCGTTTTTTTTTTTTAAATGTATCCCTTATGGGCTACCATAGATAGTCTCGTGACAGCTTACAGTGGCGTTGTTGTCAATAGTTGTCATAGACAACCGCGAAGTACAAACTTACTGCGCCTGGAAAAAATGAGCGCGTCGCTTAAATTATGAGCGCGCTTACCGCGCGCCTACATTTGAAATAACGAACTTGAGCGCGCAAAATATGTGAGCGCGATATGTGAACGGGCCCTTGGAGAGCTACCACCAATCAGGCCACGAGCTACTGGTAGCTCGCGAGCGACGTGTTGGAGACCCCTGCTAAAAAAAAAATTTGAGAATAATCATTTTGAGCTTGTAATATGTGTCCAACAGGTTGATAAGAAGGTTTGCTTTGATTTGTGCAAAGTCAGTAATTTGCCTGAGACACTATACATGTGTAGAAAGAATTCAATAAGACGGGCAGACATGACTGCAAATATTTGTATTTCAAAAGCAATTATTGTTTTTCTAAGTATAATAAAAGGAAATGTGCCAAAAAAAAACATTCAATATAATATTAGTGTTGTATAAAGAAAATAAAAAGGACATGAGCAAAAATAAGTATCACAAAGATGTTGTGTATAAGGAAAAGACAAAGAAAGTTTGTAAAATGAACATCAACTGTCAGAAGAACAGCTCATGAAGAACCAATCATGTACAGAAAGGAATGTTCAAATTCAGAGGAACAGTTCAGAAGAAACGTTAATAATAAATATTGAGAAGATTGGATCAGTTGTGCTCCTTTTTTGGAATACTTGAATACTATTTTTTTGTGGAATACTTGATGCGGCCCAGCCTGACCCCGACTCTACCTCCAGCGGCCCCCAGTTAAGTTGAGTTTGAGACCCCTGTTTTAAAGTGACCTTTCATGTAGTGTGTAACATAGCTCTAAGTGAATGAAAACATCCTGCAGTTTTAAATCTGAAAGTGCACCGTTTATAAAGTTATGTCTTTCAAAAGTAAGAGTCGACTGTGAGTCAATGAAATGAATTTTTCAAACGAGTCATAAGCCGTTTCGTCGTGACGTCAAGATGAAACATTATCATATTTCCCGTCCACGTACAGTATTGCGCGCGCAGACACCAGGGAAAACTTGAACCTCAAACCGGCAGCTGATTCCTCTGGATACTGGACAGCATCATGTCGAGAAGACGCTGTGCTGAGTAGCTCGGGGAAAGGAGGGATTTAGAGAGATTGATTCATCTGACGAGTCGTTTGAGAATCATTGAAAACGTGGTGATGTGCAAATGTATATTATGAGAACATGGAGACTCCAAAACAACATGAGGAAACTTTAAAATAGCATAATAGGGGCACTTCAAGCAAGGTCAGAAAGTTACATTAATATTCTTTATAAATAAAAATAGAAAAATAGAATAGAAAAAAACTCACCTTTCGCTCTAGACTACTGGTTCTGCTGGTGGTGTTGGCTTTCATAAACCCTGCCGTGGTGGACCAGCGTGTGGGATTCTTACGAGACGGTTCCTCTGGCTGAAGCTGGGCTTCGGGAAGACCAACCAGGGCTGGATCACTGCTACGCCGTACATGCAAGGGCATGTCTGAAACAGAGAGATGAGGAAGATCTGGTTAACAGCATATTTTCATGCATCTCACTCCAAAAACTGGAGTATCTTCACTACGGTGCAATAAGGCATCCTTCCCATATGACCACAGATAACAAACACAACACTCCGGCTCGATTTCCTACAGAAAGGCCCTTTTCAGTGGCACAAAAGTGTGACAGGGACACAGTAGTACATTTATGTCTGACACAAAGCCAGTTCCTTTGAGCATTGCAAAGAAAGGCGGTGGCAATAGGACCATTTAGCTGGGCTTGTTCTGTGGCACGCGCACACCACACACGCTTCCGAGGAAGATGAGAGAGGCGAGACAGAGGTGTCCCTGTGCTGCGGCGCTGTAATGGGTTTGAACTGCGGGGCAGGCGGGGGGGGGATTACTCAGATACCGGTTCACTCTTCCCATCTCACACAGCTCAGATCGCTGCTCTGGCTTGTAGGGCTCTGTGCTCGTGACTTATTTTTACTTTTTACTAACACTTTCTATTAAGTCTGTATATTTAAAGCATTATATATAAAAATGCCTGATAATATACCTACAATGAATATAACTGTAACCATAAAATAACACTGGCCTATGTATATATTTATTGCTTCTTTTTTTTTTAAGGGCATACAGTATTGCTTTAACCTGTTCACTATCAGTGATAGAGTGACACTTGGTATGCTTGTTCCCCCGTCACATATTCTAGTAGGGGTGTAACGATACCCTCATGTCACGATTCGATACATATCACGATACTGAACTCATGATCGGTATTATTGCGATACTCAAAGACATATGGTAAAAGGTTAACAAAAAATGTACTATTGATTAAAATGCTAACTTTGATATTACATTGTGGGTTTAAATGAATAGGCTTGGACAATGGTGACACCAAAATAAAAATATTCATGATTCTGAAACTGAAAATACAGAATTATTTTAGACGAGTTTGCTTGCACTCTTTCACTGACTAGATATATTTAAAATAATGTCGGCCACTTTTTACTGGTAACATCAGACATTTGGGATTATCAGGACCCACAAATATCCCCCCATTGCATTATTATACATTATATTCAACATTATATATAGTAGTTTAATGTGGTACTGACACTAAAACTCTGAAAACTTGAATTTTTTCTCACACAGTAATTTTTATTTTGGGGGGGGGCTATCCACGATACATATTGTCACTATCCATGATACGTATTGTTGCATTTTTGTAGTGCGATATATTGTGGCACGATATATTGTTACACCCCTATATTCTAGTAATCATCACAAATTAGGTAGCATTCGGAAGCTTAAACACTCAAAGTCCATTCTGTGAAAATTGTTTTGAAATTAAACACTGCTTTGCCATGGAAACAGTACGTTAAATCCTTTTTTATGATATCAACTTCAAATATGTAACACAACTTCAAATTTTGAACATGTGACTGATTTTATAGCAATTTTACAGGCCAAATTATTTTATAAAACATTTTTTTATAAAATATTAAATGTTTAGTTCAGTTCATTTGCTTTACAGTATGTCTAAAATTTTATAACGTTTTTTTTTTTTTTTTCACTTTCATTTCTGGCAAGTGCAATATTCTACTGACTGTCTTCTTTAAAAAATGGCCTGCTAGTTATAGTTATCGTTATAGTTAAGATATGTTCAAGTCTCTGTTACTAATTCTCAAACTGCACGTTTAGAACTAGCACCAACAGCTTTATCCGTTTTTGAGAAATTGTTGGAGTAACAAGGAGGTAGCAAAATTGTGCTTTTTCAGTTGGATAAACAAGTTAATAGTGAGTAACTTATTATTGCCTTATTACTTACTATTATAAGACAATATTGCCAATTAATTTCTCAATTGTTGCTCTACCAACAAAAAAAAATTGTTCAAAAGAAAGACAGCATAACTGTTGCAAAACACAGCAATGACTTTCCTGAATCAATCAGCATTTTTTAACAAAACAGTTAAATGAATGATTCAATGACTCAGTCGTAAGGCTGCATCCTAATAAGTTTCCATATCTTGGCTGTCACATCACCTAGCACTATCAAAGGCCGTCCCAATTTGAAGGATCCTAGGAAGGCGGCCTTCGATTGCATCCTTCATTCAGAATATTTTGAAGGATGCATCAAGTGTATCCAAAGCAAAAACCTTCATGACGTGCCATGCAGACTTTCTAGATCACCTCATTCTAGTGTTTAATGCTGAGGAGAAGTCTTGTCTAGAAGCCTCAGATGAGCTGGTCTAGGATGGACGCGCAGCCTTCCAATTGAGAAGTACCAATTAGTTTCATTACTAAATGAATACGTGTTTGAACGAATCCGTTGAAGGAATTATTTAAGTTATTTCGTCCCTGAATGAATCAGAATTTTTGAATGAATCGGTTGAACGAATGATTCAAATGACTCACAACATTTTGTTGGACTCCACATTCTTGGAAAGCTACTCGATCTGATTCTAGGAATATTGGAAATTTTGTATAATGCATCATAGGAACAAATTCACCTATAAATGACAACACTGTCGCAATCATGTCATTTCATGTCATCCAGGGAACGCAAAAGGTGAATTCGCCTTTGGCTAAGCCCCGCCCCCCTTAGTTACTGTTGCTACGTCCGACAAACAAACTTCATCTGGGCTCTGGTATCAACATGGCTTATGCTGTGACAGCTCTTCCTGCTGAAATTTGATCAAACTTTTATAAAGCAGCAAATAAAGTGTCCGATAGAAGTAGTCAAAAGCGGCTGCAATATACGCTCGAAGGCTATATTCACGACATACAGGTGAAACGCAAGGAACAACAAGGCATCCAAATAGAGGCAAAAGCATACCGGTCACAGTCAAAAAATGACCCACCGCATATCCTACTAATGGAGATGGAGGCTGGGACTAACAATATCACGGAGCAACACTGTTCATGCAAAGCTGGGTAGGTCTCTATTCACTTCTATAATCGTTATTACAAAGCAAACGGACTACGCGAGTATAGCGTTGTATTTATTAGCAGCGTGTGCTAGACGACACTTGTCAGGATTTGACTTCGGTTTGGGAAGGGGAAAAAACGCACACCCCCCTCCAACCTCTCTGGGAAACGCGTATGTGTGTTACAAATGCCCCAGGCACAACATTTAACCATATTTTTGATCAAACTACGACGGTAATAGCCTGCCGAGACCAAAAATATGAGACGCCTGTGTTAAAGTCAATGGAGCGCTGTGAAAAAGTGTCGGACCTCTGTGGGAGCTCGTTCTTGGCTGCGCTGTGATTGGTCAATCTACATTCTAGGGTGTGGCTTAGCCAAAGGCGAATTGCAAATTGCCACACTTGGCAATATAATGGATATTAATTTAAAGTTCTCCATTTTATGAATATCATAGAAAATATAAAACCAGTTCAGATTAATATAGCCACAGACAGTGACATTTTAGACCTGAGGGGAATAAATAACCTCGCCCAGCAAACCTTTGTTTTCCCCTTGCTAGTGTCTGTACCATGCGTTGGCCACAGTCAGCGTGAAAGTAAAGCGTTCACATGTCATCTGCAGTTGTGTCTGAGTGTCGACAGGCAGATTTACTGTTAGTGTCTTGCCACCTGGCAGAAGCTCTGAGCGCTTGAAATTTCTCAGCTCTCTGGTCTCTGGGTTTATGACTTGCTACAAGTGTATGTGGTACATCCATAATTATGCAAATGTCCCAGCAACCACCTGTCATCCCTCGACAACGTCCTGCCACAGCATATGCCCATATTGCGACTACCATCTGATAGCGCACGCATGCATATGCAGCTTACAGAAAGTCGCAATTTTACAGACATAGAATATTTCGGTCAGGCCACAACTCGCCACATGAGGTCCCAATGAAAACAGAACCGTGAAACCCGAATAGCCTGAGGCCGTACACAAATACTCACCAGACCAAGGGAGGCCCTATTATTCAATTAGGAACTGAACTCAATAATGATTTTTAATACACTTCCTTTTGTCGGTGTTCAGTTCACATTCAGTTCATGGCTCTAATGACGAGGCCCCTCAGCCGAAGTGTAACTGTATAACTCTAACCTGTGTCTGTGATTACATTCAATAATTAGCTTAAGGCCAAGACGGCTCGAAACGCACAGAGATGGGTCTCAAGAAAAAAAATAAAAGATCAAATAACATCCAAATACGTTGTCTCGGCCTCCATAAAATTACATTACATATTACTAACGTCAAACAAGAAGTGACATGCGGATTGCAGATAATGGGAGCGGGAACTAATGGGGCTTTCAGAGAACAATGCAACAAAGGCAAAAATAATGTTTTATTGAATGTGACAGGGTTGATGAACTCGGCCAAATCGTAACATCAAATATCTATGCAGAAGTATGAAGGAAGCCAACATATGTCTGAGGAACCTATTAGAGAGAAAGTCGGGAAATGTTGGGAAAAGCACCAATTTTGAACAAATAAATCATGTTGAAGATGAGGCCTGAACGAATCCACGTGGAACTTCTCAACAAACCTCATACTTTTCTGTGTCCAATTTTTGGTCTTTTTCTTTTTTTTTTTGGTTCCAAAGTTCCTAGTTTGACGACAGCAGATGTCTTTGAATATTTTCTGGGAGCAGGTGGTTGCTCATCGGATGCATGTGTTCATATCCTTATTTGATTTTTTTAAAGAATCTAATCACAGAATCTTTGAAGAGAATCATCAAACCACATGCTCATCTGCAACATGTTGCACTATTACACTAATCTGTTCAATGCGGGGAAATATTTCTCTTTTCCTGGCGTAATTAATGCAACTCAAAGATGTTCTGCAAAATTAGTCTTCAACTTTTCACATCCAAAGACAAAAATATCAGTTACTTGACCCAAAAGTGTGTCATTTGACTTCCAACCAACTCAAGCATCCACCAACTTTCTCATGCACAAACGATACTGGGGTGGAAATCACATGAGTTTAAGATATTTCTGCATATTTTAATATGAGAAAATGTCTGCCTTTTTTTTAAAACCGGCCATTTTTAGAAGTACAATGAGAGCATGGATTGCAGAAAGCATGTGATGCTGCTCTGACAATATTGCTTTTGTTGAACAGCCCATCTAGTAAGTACACATAGAGGACACACGACCCCGTTTCATCCCTTTCTCCCTCTCGCGCCACTCCAGCCAATATGGGTTCCTAATGTGTGATCGGATTAGCTTTCCTCGGCCAGAAATTGGCTTCCCCTGCGTTTAATAACCAAGACGACCACTTAAAGGCCTGTACCCATCGATCTCAGGTGTGTTAGGGGTATGACCAGGCCCTCTAATGAGACCAAGCACCAATTTCAGCTCTCCATGGAGGATTATGAATAGAGGGGGAAACACAGGCCTGCAAATAACCCAGACACCAAAGATGGTGTTAAACTCACCAGGGACGCCCTCTCAGACATCATATTTACATCTCTAATCCACCGCGTCTCGTTGAGGGCCGTGTGGCGGAGATTTGTGGATTAGTCCGTAATTGAGAGAGAATATTCCCTGGTATCTCCGATACGATGCACCACAAAGCCTTCATTCACAATCACGACCTTTACTCGAAAGATACCGAAATGTAGATACGACTCTTGATCATAATTTCATCTCTAACTTTAACTCGTTCTTCTACAAACCTTGTGTTTTCTGCTTCGCTGAGTTGGCACTAATAACATGCAATTTACTTCTGACTTTTCAAACACAGGGCTCTCTAATATATTACTTACTGCTTCCAATCATTTAAATTGCCCGTGTGTCCATTTTGTCCTTGCGGGCCGCTTACCTGCCAAAGGAAAGTGTCCCTGACTGGCTGCCAGTAGTGGGTAATGGAGAGGACGGGGAACGCTGAGGAATACTGATCAGGCTGAGGAAGAGGACACTATGATGAGCAGGAACAGGTATAGGCCAAGCCTGTAATTCCCATTTCATCTTTTTCCCCCTTCTGTCGCCTTGTTGCAAATGAAATGATTGGCTAAACCAGGCATAATTTTATGGATTTCTATGGATGTTACAAATACGACCTTGGTTTTCTGATGGGTAAATATTCTATGCTTCAAGGACTGGCCAGCGTCTGAACGTTTAGAGGGCCGAGGAGTCTAATTGAAGGGGCTGAGTTAATAAAATATGAAATAATGTCTTTGCCGGAACTCTTTTTAAAGAGTCAAGTGTCACCAGAGCATCCATATTGATATCTCTGGAGGCTTAGGCAGGGACCTCTTTCAACTATATCTCAACTTACATTTGCATTTGCCAACGGGGTACAAAAAGTCTTCCTAAAGGAGGTAGCTTAACTTTGGAAAAATAGACTTTTTATTGCATTGGGGCACTGGAAATGTGTTCAAAGGGAATATTTTGGAATTTGTTCAAATAGCAAGACTTGAGAGGACTGTCACACGCTGAATAGTGGGGTAATGCTCACTTTAGAGGCAGCTAATCTTGAGTAGATCTGAATAAGGCAGAGTTTCAGTTTTGTATACAGTGTGGATTTGTTTTCTCTAGGGAAGAACGAGGACACGCTGGGAGGATTTAGAGGCAGATGTAGAGAGAGAGCGAGTGTCCTGCGTGAGTGCTGGAGCATTGCGACTGGGCAGCGTCTGTGCGTTTCGACACGCTGGAATGTGAGAGGTTCCAGTCTGGAGATGTAAAAGTGAGAGAGTGGTGATAAGAAACCAGAACTGAAAAAAAACTGAAACTATGAGAGTGAAAGATAAGGGGATTCAAGTACAGAGAGACTGAGAGAAAGATACTGAAACCTCCGGACACAACTGTCACAATTCAACCTTCAACTTTCGATTGTTTGTCTCTCCAGCAGTGTTATTTTATAGGATTGTTTGAGATATATATATTTTTTTTGTGTTCATTTTCCATTTTCATTTTATTTTTAAGGTTTTATTAATTGCGTTGCGTGTTTTAGTCATTTTATATATATATTTTTTAATATGTATTTTATTCATTTTTATTAGTTTTAGTTAATTTAGTACATCAAGTTCAGTACATCGACTAAATAAAAAAATGAGAAATGTTGTTTTGCCAACTAGCTGAAATATACGGTATATATTTTTTATTTCAAGTAACGTTTATTTTATTTTAGGCGACGAAAATGTTTTAATGGTTTTAATTTTAGTGAACTACATTAACCAAGACATTTGGAGGAATCTAGGGATGCACAATATATGGTATTCATACTGGATATTTAATTGTATATGTTAATTTCTTTTATGTTTACATTTACATTACCTTTTCCATCATTTAACACTGATTTAAATGTAATATTTAAAAACATAAATATTCCAAAATAATATGAAATGATCCATTAAATAAAATAAAAAACTTCATTCTGTACATTATATTGCTGTGATGCATACATTTACTTGTAACATTTAAAACGATTGATTTCGGTTTTTAATATTGATTTATTTTATTTTTTTGAAAAAAATTCATCCATTTAATGTTTATCGCAATCACATAAAAATATTGCCATATCTGTATCAACTAGAATTGTATTATTGGTGCATCACTAAAGGAAATATATTACGGCTTCCCAAATCTTTAGTGTTAATGTAAATAATTATTTCTGACTCTAATCATAATAATACATTCTACATAAGCACAGCAAGTAAATGTTGAGGATAAGGTTTGGACAGCCGGACGGTTGTGTACACTGTCTAGTCAACACAAGGTTAAATATTCAATGAATCTGAAGCTCAAAGGAGATCTGGAACAGATCACATCTCCCATGTGACTCTAATGGGACGAAATGCACTCGTTTACACAAGTCGAAATGCAAAGTAATCTTACATAATGACTTAAAACCTCAGATGTGTTTTATAAACCTTACTGAGCAGAAGCACTGCAAAGTCAGACAGAAATCAACACATACTTTCTGTACGGACACACAAACAAACAGCAACTGACTCTCTGAAGGACAACAAATAAATGTTAACAACACGTAGTGAGCTGGGAGGATCTGCATTAAACTGCCTCCAGATTTAGATAGATTTAGAAAGACACAAGGAGGAGGACTGATATAAGCAAGGATGAAGTGGAAAGGGACAGGGAAAGGAGGAAGGACTGGAAACTCAAGCCTGGATTTCACCAAATGAATCCTGACTCATCTGGGTCGACGTTTCCCACATGCTGGGGACAGCAATCAGAGCTGTACGGGGGAGAGCAATTAACTCAACACCGAGTGGCAACACCCCAGTGTCACCAGTGGGCCAGCGGAGAGGAGTGAGAACAGAAGTCCCTGGAGAAGAGCTAATCAGCTAACCAAACATTTCTGCTGAGCTGGAACTACACACAGCTCTCCTGATGTAAATACCATAGAAGCGTTCCCTCGACGCTACAGCCACCTCGACGGAAAACGGGATCTGCCAGTCAAACACACAAGCGTTCACTACGTTTCAAAACAGAACCAATCAATGCGATTCAAAGTCAACATGAGCTGCCGCTTGCAATCCGTTTCACATGCATACCCTGTGAGTGAAATGGATATTCAGTGCAGAATAATATAGGCGGAAATTTATTTAGGTTGGATGACAAAAAGTGGGAGTTAGCTGAAATTATGCCTAAATATGGATTTTAAAGAATATACACTACCGTTTAAAAGTTTGGGGTCAGTATTAGGACAATAAATGCTGTTTTAATTAACTTTCTATTCATCAAAGAGTCCTGAATAACTAAATGTATCACGGTTTCCACAGAAATTCAACTGTTTTCAACATTGATAATAATCAGTCAATGTTTTTTGAGCATCAAATCAGCGTATTAAAATGATTTCTGAAGGATCATGTGACACTGAAGACTGGAGTAATGATGCTGAAAATCCAGCTTTGATCACAGGAATAAATTGCAGTTTAATATATATTCACATATAAAATAGTTATTTTAAACTGTAATAATATATAGTATTTATTTACTGTATTTTTGATCAAATAAATGCATCCTAGATGAGCATAAGATACTTTTTTCACTAACATACGTATATAACATTACAAATTCTTCACAATTCCCCTATTCAAAATGTTCAATCATTATCAGTGGAAAGGATTTTTTTTTTTTTTTTTTTCACATATTTGGCAACACTAGTGATGCAAAAACACATAGAGATGCTTTAATCTGAGTGGAGATTTGTCCAAACAAAAGCAAGAGTTATCGGACGGAAAGGTCTGGAAAGGTCACCTCTGGTCAGACGAGTGGGTGCAAGTGCTTATCTGTGACAGAGACAACATTATATATGAACAAAACGAACTGGAAGATAAGTAAAGACTTCACTTCTCCCACGGTCCACAACATGACGACGTTTCTATGACATGTTCAACTCCACTGTTGTCTAAAACGTTTGAAACTTCCCCAACTCCTCTAGCCGTTTACTGTCCACCACTGGAGAGCTTAGCAGAAGCTCAGATGCTGTCTGTTCATATGATCATGGGTCCGTCTTTGTGGTCTTACAGTTGATTACTTATGAAACTGACAATTACAATAATCCCTACCCCTCTGTGTTAGTCAAAACCACATGTTTGGAAGCACGGAGAGAAACGGAGAAACAATGAAAGAGGGAGAGGTGGGAAAATCCAACTGTACTGCTGACACAACGAAATCCCACAGAGGAAAAGTACGAATACAAAGACAAATGCTTAGTTCAGACACACAGACGTTAGTTTAATGAGCAGATGTTGTAAATTGGAAGGAGATAATGTTTCAATCTGTTCTGAGATTACACCCTTGAAGTTTCTATGGCTAATGGTGTTTCAGCCAGTGTGTGGAGTGTGAAGGAGTGCTGAAGGGGAAGAGGGAAAGATAGGAAACATGACTTTGATGTCGTGTTAATGCCAAGTCACAGTTCAGCATGAAACCGTACAATATCACATCAAATGAGAAGTTAACTTGCTTAAGAAATATGCAACAGATTTAATTATGAACAGTTATTTTACAACAATGTCCTATTAATATACTTAATAAAGTAAAAATGATTTGAAACATGTTTACAGTAATGAACGTACAACAGAAAAATATAGTGGTTCAGAAAGTTTAAAATGTTAAAGCACTTACATCATTTATTTTGGGTGGATCATCATTTCATGTTTGCTATTTGCTAGTTGAACAGTTGTTTAAATCATTTTTTAGGGTGTCGAGTGTCTAATGATGTCCGAACTACATACTGTAGTAGACACGCTAAACCAAGGGGACAGGTACTGGTATCCAACATAGACTCCCAGTCAAGCACAACTGGATCACTATGGGTTGTGCATATGCATATTTTCATGTACAATAAAACGGATCAAGTTAATAGAACAAATGTGCAATTTTCCTAAAGAGTCGATGGCAATATGCAGTGTAATCATGACGTGTTCTGTCATCATCTGTGTTTGGATCATCGTTCAGAATCCCATCTGAGTAAAGTATTTGACAAAAACACGATTTGCTCAGCTTTTCACTCAAAATGTTGCTTTTTTAATGAAACTTACCCACATTCAAATGTTGATTTAAAAAAGAATGCATAAAGCTAGAATACAATTAATTTTTTAATTTTTTTAAGCAAAGGCTCTGTTCCTTTATATATACATATACTGTATTTATTTGTAAGCACAAGCGGATCTAGCTAGACCGGAAACAAAACAACAGGCATGCCGCACACACTTGTTTGGGTCAAATAGTTGGTTAGCGTTACGTTTTGAGTGGATGACGAGCGCGAGACGCCGAAATGGATGCCAATAAGATTCTGAATGGAAAGTTTACTTTTAAAAAGTTGCCAAATGGTTCCATTGACCAGACCAAAGGGATCTGTGTGTTTTGTCGTTGTGAACTGAGCTATCATCATCGCAGCACGTCCAGTCTGAAACACCACTTGATGATGGCCAAGCACACACACACACACACACACACACACACAGCTGATGCGAATTCTCCGCCCCCTCGTCAATATCAGGACCTCGTCAGTATTTCTTTCACCCTTTTATTGATGGACAGTGTTACATTGTGTGAGAGATTATTTGCTCCAGGTGAGAATGTTAGAGTGAAATTGAACACAGTATATGCCAATGTTGTTTTCAATAAAACACATTTGCACAAAGCAAGCCGATCCACTTTTCCATGTTGATAAGAGCATTGAAATTAGGAAAAATAATGGGACAAAAATAAATCAAGAGACATTTAGAATAGATAAAAAATAAAATGTGTGATTAATTGCGATTAATCGCGAGTTAACTATGATATTAATGCGATTAATCACGAGTTAACTATGATATTAATGTGATTAATCGTGAGTTAACTATGATATTAATGTGATTAATCGCGAGTTAACTATGCTATCAACACGATTAATCGCGAGGTAACTATGCTATTAGTGCGATTAATCGCGAGTTAACTATGACATTAATGCGATTAATCGCGAGTTAACTATGATATTAGCGCGATTAATCGCGAGTTAACTATGATATTAGTGCGATTAATCGCGAGTTAACTATGATATTAATGCGATTAATCGCGAGTTAACTATGATATTAATGTGATTAATCGCGAGTTAACTATGATATTAATGCGATTAATCGCGAGTTAACTATGATGTTAATGTGATTAATCGCGAGTTAACTATGATATTAATGCGATTAATCGCGATTAAATATTGTAATCGTTTGACAGCACTAATATATATATATTGCATGTTCATTGCAGACATTCAAACAACAAAATATTCTGCGGGCGATGAAACTTGTGGAAATGATCAAACATGCGGATGGTGGCTGGCTTTTTTTATGTGAAGAACTTAAAAACCTTTTTCCTTTTGTGGAATGGAAAGGTTACACGGAAGTATCAATGGAACCATCAATGCCATTAAAGAATCTTTATTTTTAAGTATGATCTAAAAAAATAATTGCACAAGAACAAGTTAATGTCAACAACCATCAAGTTATCAAGCCAATATCCTGTTAATATGCATGCTAATAAGCAACAAGTTAATAGAGAGAATTGGACCTAAAGAGTGTCCCTAAACAGAAGTAAAATAAACAAAGACTGCTGTCAAACTTCATTTACTAAACTCAACTCAAACTATTTTTATTCTAATGTCTTCTAGAATCCACAATCACTGCTGAAAACTGTCAGAAAAGCTAAGAAAAACATCAGAAGCCCAAAAAGACAATATTCTCCTCATTCAGTAAAGTAAACACTAGAGGCAAACACACTCCTCCGAGAGCGAAAGTGAGAGCGGGGAAAAGTCTTAAAATGAACACAAAGCCAAACACATAGTGTGTTTAGTCCCACTGCATACTTTATTTCAAATGACAGACACATTTTTTGCCAGATTGCAGTGTTAACCTCTTCTGGTTTCAACCGTAGTCAGCGTGACTCGTTAAAACTCGGAACATTGTTGAATCATTTCATCTTTCCCACACAGCCTCACATGGACAAAAATAACAACCGCAAAATGGTCAAGGAAAAATGTTTCCTTAAGATCTAAGCAACGATTCATGAGCCAAAAAAAGCACTGGCCTAATGATCTGTTGGCCCCATTATTTCTCCTTAAGCGTATCAGTGAAGATCTGGCCATAGGCTGAGTTCACCTATGATAGAAGGCTATAATAAAACGGGAGGGTTTGCGCGAAGCCTAAAACAAACAGCACTTAAGAGTTTCCCGGGCGAGACATCGACTCCCAGGAAATTCCAGCGAGGTCTGCATGGACTTTCTCATGTGTGACGGCTGCTCCATCTTATGAGGTTGACAACACGTGGGTTGAGTCACCTACTCTTGCCATTTCTCTCTCACACACAAGACATAGAGCATTTCATTAGTAAGACATATTTGCTGATGATCTTCTCTAGTTTTGCCTTATTCATCGTGGTGTTGTGCTCTTGACACGTGACATCCCTCTGGTCCTCATTGTTTTTTTGTCTTTGCGTAGGTGGCTTGTGGTTAGAGAGGGAAACAGCCTCCAGACATGAGCTCCAAAACCCCATTCCTGAGACTCACTGATGCCAGGACGAGCCCGAGGCTACGGCTGCCCAGACTCAGCCACGCATGCAAATCAACACACCAATTTACTAACACTTGACAAGACCAGCAATGATATGAAGACTGAGCCCACACTCAGGACGCTTGTACACTCTGTTAGGCGGAAAGGAATGCATAAGATCTTTGGTAAGAGACGAGTTAGTTTGAAATCAAGTCAATTGGACCCAAATACTGGAGTCAAAGATAACATTCCCTCAACTTTTGGTGACAAAATACAGGTGAAACTCGAAAAATGAGAATATCGTGCAAAAGTTCATTTATTTCAGTAATTCAACTTAAAAGGTGAAACTAATATATTATATAGACTCATTACATGCAAAGTGAGATATTTCAAGCCTTTATTTGTTATATTTTTGAAGATTATGGCTTATCTTATGAAAACCCCAAATTCAAAATAAGAATATTGTGAAAAGGTTTTCATAAGCTGTAAGTCATAATCATCAAAATTTTAACAAATAAAGGCTTGAAATATCTCACTTTGCATGTAATGAGTCTATATTAGTTTCACCTTTTAAGTTGAATTACTGAAATAAATGAACTTTTGCATGATATTCTCATTTTTCAAGTTTCACCTGTACAGCATCACAATCCTAAATCTTGTATTATAGAAATTATTGAATTCTTGTTCAGGGTATTTTATTAGCGTTAACTAAAACTGTATGTTCATTTAAAAAAAAAAAAAAACGATTTACTTAAATACAATAAACATTAAATAAATTATTAAAGAAAGATTTGTAAAAGAGATATATATATTCAAGTTATGCCAAACGCTTAAATATTTTTTTAGGTAGAAATTATGAGTAAAATATATTTCTAAAAATCCTTATCTTTCATCATTATCCAGTAAAATCACAAACAACTGGAACAATCACGCGCGCGGCCTTCGAACGTTGTTGTGGACAGTGGCGCCTTGGAGTCAAAAAGATGATCTAGAGGAAATCAAGACACTTTCTGCTCTCAGAAAAATCTCAAAACACCTTTAGAGATGTTTCTGCCTGAACTCAGACTCGGACACGGCCCGTTTACATGTTAATCTGAGTGTGTGTTAAAGGCTAATACGTCATGTTAAAGGCAGGGCTGTTGTTCAAAAGCACGGAAAGACAGAAACAAAGTTTGGAAGCCAATTTTCTGCAACGCACATCCAAGCGAGTCTGAATAGGAAACGGAGTGTGTGCGTGTGCTTCAATCTAATCACAGATCATTAGCAGATTAATGAGAGGTCTGATTAAGCTGATCCCCGGTTCTGATCCTCGCATGACAACATGTGTAGAAAACTTTCAAAGAGCAGAATAGACATGTTCACTGAAAACTCGAATGAACTCCAGAGTTTTGACGTTTGCACCTGTTTTTCTCAACACACACGCACAAATCATGAGGGTGTTTTATTCTGACAGCACCATGGGAATCGGCAGAACTAAAGCGATCCCGCCTTAGTTTGTATTCACAAAGTTGATCCCACTGAAGTGAACTTGGCTTTGTAGTCAGTCTTTGAATTAAGGACTTGAAATGCATCGTGCCCGATGAATGCAGATGACGGTGACATTGCTAATGATCTTCCACGTGTCTCTGTTGAAGAGCTGAGCAGGTCCTACACACACACACACACACACACACACACACACACACTGATGCACTTTGAGCTGGATCTGCCCGTTTCTTTCACACACGTTGACTTAGCATGTTAGTGCTGAGGAAGACAAGAGAAAGGAGAAGCTGAATGGAGGTGGAAACATGCAGAGAGAAAGAGAAAGAGAAAGAGAGACAGAGATCAATGAAAACAAATCGAGAGTGTATTGCAGAACAACTTAATAATTGTTTCCCCTGTTTTACAGTATAAATGGTTACAATTATCAGCCATAATAAGCTTTAGATTAAACTGTGGCACTTTTATAGTTCTCTGACTAATAGTGTGAATTAGGCAAGCTTCCCGCCCACTCCAGTGCCGAGGCTCCGCCCACTCCCGTGTGGAGGCTCCGCCCCTCCCCGCGCGCTCATCTGTGTCGCAGTCGCTAATGGCACTGGGTGGCGTGATGAGGAGATGACACAGCTAATAAACCAGTGCTCCAACACACTCCCCAAAAGGCACTTCAATGACAAAGAGCCAGAAGTCACTGTGAACTGCCAGTGGCGTGCAGCTTGATTTGAGCGGGTGGTTTCAGGGCATTTCAGTGTCTGGTTGGAGGTCTGTTCGGCATGCTTGAGGGTTAGCCTGATTAGCATGAGGAGACGTGATGGTTGGACCTACAGAGAGAAGCTCGGAGTGCAAATGACACAATCACAAAAACAAAACACTAAACAGATGGGCAATCACACACGTTCAGCCATGCATATCAACACACTGATTCTGCTCTTGGTGTTAGAAGAAAGTAAGATGATGTCAAAGCCTTTGGACCAGAACGAGAAGAAGAGGTTCTGAACGACTGGGCAAAGTGAGGAAATTTAGCGACGTAAAAATTAGCATGTGCAATTTAAAATACATGTGTGCAATTGTAATACAGTTGCTGTTCTGTTTTGCACATGTTCAAGTTTCATGTGCAATCGATACTTTATTGCTGTTACTCATATTAGTGATTTGAGCAAATATTATGTTGCGGGTCAGTTTGTCTCAATTCATTTATTTGAGCTGTTTGAAATACTGTTTAACTTGTTATATATTGTGCCTTTTTTTTTTATTTAGCGTCATGAACATGCAAAGTGTTGAGACTTTAATGTGTTGTGAAATGTGCACACAGAATTACTATTAAGACTGTGATTTTGACGGTGGCAATTTGACCCCCATATCTCATTGTGGACCACAGCTGCACAGACCGAGGGAAGAAATTACATATTTTGTTATTTAAGTATCTTTTTTTGGACTTGGCTAATGAGGACAAAACATCTTAGTATCCACATAGCAAGCCCTAGCAACCACTCCGACCACATTAGCAACCACAAGCAACATCCTGATTGTGTCTAATTTCAAAAACTACCCCCTCCGGAGGTCACATTTGTCGACTACATACATCACTGAGACTCGTTTCAGAAAAGTTACTATTATAAAATTGACTATTATTCTTAAGGCTTAAATTATTGCAATTTCCTACATTGGAATGAAATGGTGACATTCCTTGTACAGCCGACACATGCGACCTCTGGAAAATACAGTCTTCGTAATGTACTATTAATAACCAAAAATACTCTAGGATCACGGCATGAACTTTGCATTACAAGAATCACTAACAATAAGCCTCATTCACTAATAATTAGGGCTGGGCAAAAAAAAAAAAAATCTGATTAATCTTTTTATGATTCGATATCGACGTCACACGCATCACACACATGACCAGCGTCGGCCAATAGTGAGCCTGTGTGTGACGTATCAACACAGAAGCGCTGCGCTGTTACACTACGTGAAATCTCGAGGCCAACAGAGAAGGAAATGAATAGTTGAATAAAGTCGTTATTTTTGTTTGTTTTTTTGCGCACAGAAAGTATTCTCGTCGCTTGATAAACTTAAGGTTGAGCCACTGTCGTCACTCAGACTATTTTAACGATGTGTTTCATAACTTTTGGGCCGGCCAGTTTCGATCCCTTAAGAAGCCTATGGAGGAGTGATCCAGCTCTCAGATTTAATCACAAATATCTTAATTTGTGTTCTGAAGATGAACGAAAGTCTTACGGGGTTGGAACAACATGAGGTATTTCAACGCACAGGAGAACTTCTCATGAAAAATATCCAATTATTTCACAACACGTGTGTACGCGCATGAACGTACCATCCCCAAAACAAGGGCAAACACAACGAACACCTTTTATACAGACCGAGATTACAGACCTCAGATCAGCCATCTGTGTATATGCACATACATACAACAGGGTTAGTAAATGATGTCTTCAAATAATGTCAATATCTAGCTAGAGTGTTAAATTAGTTTGTCTTTCACAAATAATATTGTCACTGTGTGGTGTTCATGTCCCTACATGTCCTCCTAATGACTTCTACCAGACCACAGCTTAAGAGGAAGCGAGGGAGCGGCCAGCCACAAAACAAATTGATTATATAAACGCTGTCCTGGCCGCAGGTGTCTGCACTTTTCCCCGCAGGCAATCTCCTAATGGCTGAGGATCTGGTGTGTCATCGGGGAAGCCTCTGTTAAACATCACCACGTTTATATCCCCGACCCGTCACTGAGTCAGCCGGCCGTCAGATTGGAAACACCCCCGAGGCTAGTCTCTGGGGAGGGGGGGTGTACAGTATTGCTGGACAAACATTTACAAAAACCATCTCTGATACCAAAGAGTCATTTACATCCTTCTTGGAAGTGGCTGTATGTTATCATGAGTGTTTTGAAAGGAATAGTTCAATGTTGTTCCAAACGAACATTGCTTTCTTTTTTTCTATAGACACAAAAGGAGATATTTTGCAGAATGTTTGTGCTGTTCTTTCCATATGAAGTGTAACAATCAACTCCATAAAATGTCCAAAAAAGAATTAAATATTGCTTGTGCACTATATTTCAATGCCGTCTAACGTCATTATATTGCTGTGTGAGGAACAGGCTAAACATGCATCACGTTTCCACAAATATATGAAGCAGCACAACTGATTTCATCATTGATAATAATCATAAAAGTTTCTTGAGCAGCAAATCATCATATTAGAGAGATTTCTGAAGGATCATGTGACTCTGAAGACTGGAGTAATGATGCTGAAAATTCAGCTTTGATCACAGGAATAAATTACAGTTAATACTATATTTACATAGAAAACAGCTTTAATAATATTTCACAATATTACTGTATTTTCGATTGAAAATATAGTCAGATATTGTTAGGATTTCAGCAATTAATGTGAGAACATTCCGCCCATCAGTTATTTAGAGTTCCCATGATAAATAACATCATGAGCTTTTAAAAGTGCATCAGGGTGAATAAATGAAATAATCTTCATTTTTCATGAGATGGTTACATAAACAACTGAAAAAGTGGTTCGCCCAAGTGCATGATGGGATATGATGTTATGCCGAGCGAAAGGAGAGGAGGCTTGGTAATGAGGGAGAGCGAGAGGGATATGGAGAGTTATTGGAGCTAAGCTGAAAAGATCCAGAAGTGCGATGGAGAGAGGCAGCGAGCCCCAGGGTAGAGCACCTGAACGCAACACACTCCCGTACTAATGAGTGCTTGCCTCTCTGAGCCCACCAGGGACCTCCCCTGCTCCGTGCACAGGCCTCGACACACACTACACACTACAAACACTCGCTCTCCCACTGCACTGCTGAAAATAAACCAGACGGGCCAATGCCAGCGCAGCTTCATTAAGATTCAACACCAGCCAACAGCGTCGGAAAGCTCCAAAGTTTTCTTTATTTCTCTCGACTTTTTGCAAGATTACGCTTTGGTGTCAGACAAGTCAGACGAACGCCTGATTCTGTATAATTACAAGCAAATTACATTCATTACCATAATTTACATCTCATCACCAATCCAATTATTAGTTGCCCTGACCTCTGCTGAAAGATTTTTTTTTTTTTTTTAATAATCAAACGTGAGGGAAGAGTTCTCATTTTCCCTTCTCTCACTTCGAAGAGGAACAATCAATGCAAATTTGGCAAGACGAAAACTCTGAATGTCTGTGATTATATGTTTCGGCAGCCGAACTCGAGGGCCATCGCGGATGATCGCGCCGCTACTGCAGCTGGGGTTTCTGTGTTATTGCTGGAGTAAAACGCTCATCTCGGTTCTCCTGGGGACCTGGCAGGAATTTTTTTGAAGTCATCAAGAACAGCTCTTACTATTTACCCATCATCACTATAAGAGAGTGAGGAAGACTGATGAGGAGAGCTGGTTATCTGTAATCACGCTGGTCAAACTCTGTGATTCAGAGTCGTGGAAATGTGGAGATTTGGAAACAGAACAAGTCACATGGGAAGGTGATATCGTCCTGCTGTGTGGCATGCTATACACAAAAAAAAAAAAAAAAAAAAAAAAAAATTAACTCTTTCCCCACCATTGACAAGATTTTCATTTGTTTCTGCCACAGCGCTTTCCTGCCATTGTCAAGTTTTGATAACAAAGCTAAGGCACATCTCTTCACCTGAAACAAGAAGCTAATAAATGCACGATTTCGAGTTTGTGTGTGATTTTCGTGTGATTTTGGATATTTTCATATGAATAAAGAATGTTTACAGTATTGCTAAGCAAGGTGTAGCCATTAGCTGCATATAAAATGCTAAATATAACATATTTCAACATCTTTTATTTGACTTAAAACCATTTTAAACCGCGACACAAATATGATACAAATACTCAATGGTGGTTTAAAGTGAGCTTTAAGTAAAAGTGTAATATTAATCTTTTAAATTGTGTCATGTAGCTTGATGCTACTTGCTCTAATCCACCTGCTGCAGGAGCTTTCCTATTCCATAATCTTATTTGTTAAAAAGGATCTTGATACTATGTACAAACTAAACCACTTGGATCCTAGAACTGCGGTCCTGAAACCGTAGCCGGCGCCATAGTTCGAATTACGGGGGGTATTGGGGGGGGTCCGACCCCCCTAGATGAGACTTGGACCCCCCCAAAAGGGATGAAAATAATAGTTTGGGGGATAGTGAAAGAAAATGTAATAAGTAGTAATGGTGTAGGCTACACAAATTCGTGTTCACTTCAGTCTTGAAAAAATCAGATTCAGCGCGTTCTTCATCTTCTATTCGCAGCGGCGCCGAGCCAAGCGCACGTCAGAAACAAAGGATCTCATTGGTCTGTCACTGCTTGTCAATGTCAGAATATTTGAGATGACCAATCAAATCAAAGTAGGCGGGCTTAATGTTCACAGAAGCTGCTGTGCGCGAATTTTAGCAGAGCGACTCGACGCTTCAGTTTACGGTCAAGTGCGAGTTAAGATGTAGGCCTAAGTAGCTAAACTAAACATTTTATACACTCACCGGCCACTTTATTAGGTACCCCATGCTAGTAACGGGTTGGACCCCCTTTTGCCTTCAGAACTGCCTCAATTCTTCGTGGCATAGATTCAACAAGGTGCTGGAAGCATTCCTCAGGGAGTTTGGTCCATATTGACATGATAGCATCACACAGTTGCCGCAGATTTGTCGGCTGCACATCCATGATGCGAATCTCCCGTTCCACCACATCCCAAAGATGCTCTATTGGGTTGAGATCTGGTGACTGTGGAGGCCATTTTAGTACAGTGAACTCATTGTCATGTTCAAGAAACCAATTTGAAATGATTAGAGCTTTGTGACATGGTGGAAGTAGCCATCAGAGGATGGGTACATGGTGGCCATAAAGGGATGGACATGGTCAGAAACAATGCTCAGGTAGGCCGTGGCATTTAAACGATGCCCAATTGGCACTAAGGGGCCTAAAGTGTGCCAGGAAAACATCCCCCACACCATTACACCACCACCACCAGCCTGCACAGTGGTAACAAGGCATGATGGTTCCATGTTCTCATTCTGTTTACGCCAAATTCTGACTCTAACATCTGAATGTCTCAACAGAAATCGAGACTCATCAGACCAGGCAACATTTTTCCAGTCTTCAACTGTTCAATTTTGGTGAGCTCTTGCAAATTGTAGCCTCTTTTTCCTATTTGTAGTGGAGATGAGTGGTACCCGGTGGAGTCTTCTGCTGTTGTAGCCCATCCGCCTCAAGGTTGTGCGTGTTGTGGCTTCACAAATGCTTTGCTGCATACCTCGGTTGTAACGAGTGGTTATTTCAGTCACTGTTGCCCTTCTATCAGCTCGAACCAGTCTGGCCATTCTCCTCTGACCTCTGGCATCAACAAGGCATTTCCACCCACAGAACTGCCGCTCACTGGATGTTTTTTCTTTTTCGGACCATTCTCTGTAAACCCTAGAGATGGTTGTGCGTGAAAATCCCAGTAGATTAGCAGTTTCTGAAATACTCAGACCAGCCCTTCTGGCACCAACAATCATGCCACGTTCAAAGTCACTCAAATCAACTTTCTTCCCCATACTGATGCTTGGTTTGAACTGCAGGAGATTGTCTTGACCATGTCTACATGCCTAAATGCACTGAGTTGCCGCCATGTGATTGGCTGCTTAGAAATTAAGTGTTAACGAGCAGTTGGACAGGTGTACCTAATAAAGTGGCCGGTGAGTGTAATTGACCGTTTTTTAGGTCATAAATGTTAAACGAATGGCAAAAATAATCAGGCAAACTAATAAACTTTTGTCTAATTTCGCCATTTTGAACTGAAAATTGGCCTATGTACCGTGACTCATGTAATATAGCCTAATAACTAGTTTACTGTGATTGTGAGGGTCCAGGACACATTAACAAAGCCGTTTGCATCATGTTAGGCACGAGATTAATAATGAATTTGTACATATTGAGAATTGATATAATACAAGTTGTAGCCTTCAGTAAATTAAAAAATCTCAGCTTTAGAAGGGGAAGAGACAAGGCAAGATGAGCAGACTGAGAGAAAAGAAAGGGCGATGGAGAGAGCAGGTATTGACAGATAATCTACTTCCCGGTCACATGGTTTTAAAGCTATTTCTTATCTTTTTTTTTTTTTTTTTTTTTTTTTTTAAACATCTTGAAATACACATATCAGAGAAAGAAAAAAATGTAACCCCCAAATGGAGTGACGTCACCAGTCGAAATAGCTGTACCCCCCGAAACTCACGGTATAATTCAAACACTGGCCGCCGCTATATCATCCAGTTCGGTAGGTGGCGCAGTCATAAAAAAACTAGGGTCCTGGAACTAGGGTCCTGCAACTGGGGTCCTGGAACTGGGGTCCTGAAACTGGGGTCCTGGAACTGGGGTCCTGGAACTGGGGTCCTGAAACTGGGGTCCTGGAACTGGGGTCCTGGAACTGGGGTCCTGAAACTGGGGTCCTGGAACTGGGGTCCTGGAACTGGGGTCCTGGAACTGGGGTCCTGGAACTGGGGTCCTGGAACTGGGGTCTTGCAACTGGGGTCCTGGAACTGGGGTCCTGGAACTGGGGTCCTGGAACTGGGGTCCTAGAACTGGGGTCCTGAAACTGGGGTCCTAGAACTGGGGTCCTGAAACTGGGGTCCTAGAACTGGGGTCCGGAAACTGGGGTCCTGAAACTGGTGTCCTAGAACTGGGGTCCTAGAACTGGGGTCCTGGAACTGAGGTCCTGAAACTGGGGTCCTGAAACTGGGGTCCTGAAACTGGGGTCCTGAAACTGGGGTCCTAGAACTGGGGTCCTGAAACTGGGGTCCTAGAACTGGGGTCCTGAAACTGGGGTCCTGAAACTGGTGTCCTAGAACTGGGGTCCTGAAACTGGGGTCCTGGAACTGGGGTCCTGAAACTGGGGTACTGAAACTGGGGTCCTGAAACTGGGGTCCTGAAACTGGGGTCCTAGAACTGGGGTCCTGAAACTGGGGTCCTAGAACTGGGGTCCTGAAACTGGGGTCCTGAAACTGGGGTCCTAGAACTGGGGTCCTGAAACTGGGGTCCTGAAACTGGGGTCCTGGAACTGGGGTCCTGGAACTGGGGTCCTGGAACTGGGGTCCTGGAACTGCAGCCTCCGGTTGTGCAGGAACACACTACTGAGTTTTTACGTCAATCCGTGTTTTCACTGTTATACGATAGAGGGCGCTGTTACGCATCTTCTGAAAGACTACTGAATCTCCGGATCCAAAAACAATTGGAGAAAATGATCTGCATAAACCAGAAGGAGCTGATAGAAGATGTTTATGCACAATTAAGCTAACATGATCATCAAACATTCAACAGCAAATCAAAACCGCCTAATGATACCGAGGAAGAGCTGACGACTGTGAAGCTTTGGGGGAGTTGATGGACTTCATCTACTTGATCTATGATTTGATCATTGTTCTGACATTTAAGTGTTGATACAAAAGAATAAAGCTAAAATAAAAATAGCAGAGCCTCTGTTCTTTCTTTTGATATATTGACTGCTTACATATTCATACAAAAAAATATTGTGGAGGCCATGAAAGTTTTGTGAATATGATAAAAAAATGCTGGGAACTTAAAACTAAAACACTGGCAGGGAGAGTTAGTTGCAATGCATTCTGGGATTGAAGGATACAAACAGAATTTGGTTAAAGCAGAGAGCATTAAAATGCAGTTTTGGTAGGCAGCTCAATATGTTTTGGAAAAGCAAGTGTGTTATTGTCAGTATCGACAAAGTGAACTTATGAGTACAAGACCTCTTTTATATATTACATTTTTAATGTTGTAATGCAAAAATGTTAAATAATGTATTGTAATATATACTGTGTGTGTGTATATATATATATATATATATATATACACACAAACACAAACCAGTTAAATATAATGTATAATTCATATAATTCAACTGGTTTGTGGATGTTGCTAACTAATTAGTCTAGTTGATTGAACAGGATCTTTGGGAGAGTATCTGCAATGTGTATGTTGCTGTAAAGTTGTACAAAACCCCCCAAATACAAATATTTCTAGAAGAATTGAATTTGTTCACATGATGCTGGGAATTCACACTCCAGACCTCCCACTGCGGAGGCTTACAAAGCACAACAATACACACAATCAATGGTTCACGCAGACTAAAGAAGAGCCTGGAAGCATGGGAACACACTCACCTCTGTAGACTATCAGTGTGGAAAGAGATCCGGACAGAAATGGAGGCTGTTTTCTTAAAGAGCAACGTGTGGTTCACACTCTGTTCTGTTAACATCATAAATGCACTATATATGCACTATACCACATCATACAATAAGAAATAGATCCACATTCTCCAAAGCTTTATTCTTTATTCAATCACAAAATCGGAACTAACTAATATATATTGAAATGAGGCCGTATGATGTGAACTCTTGAGTGTGTGTGTGTGTGTGTGTGTGTGGCTCAGGCCGGTCTGAGCTGTCACAGTTAATCATAGCTCTCCTCTCTTCTCTCCACACCTGACTGAGTGTGTCTTGCTGTTCCCTCGACGGTTTCACCTGCCCACTCGACCCCGCCGCCCTGTCAAGGTCAGTCCCTGTACGTCCAGTGTCAAGCACAACTTTAACAGAGCGCACACTGTTCTCTAGCAACTCACACACCTCCTCTCCTCAGAGACCCCACTGTAGTTTCAGAAGAAACAAACTGAGGTATGACAAGGCAAGATTCAAGATAAAGTTTTTCACAACTTTTGCTGGTAAATGAAACGCAATGTGCTGTGATTCACAGCAAGCAATACATATTGTATATTGTATTCATATCATACACATTTTCAATGGAGGGACAGAAAGCTCCCGGACTAAATCTAAAATATCTTAAACTGTGTTCTGAAGATGAACGGAGGTCTTACAGGCTTGGAGCGACATGAGGGAGAGTCATTAATGACATAATTTCATTTTTGGGTGAACTAACCCTTTAATTCTCCTTTTTAAAATATCTCTCATATCCGTTTTGCCTCCATTGCTGTTTAAACAAGTGGACCCCACAATTGCATAGCTTAATGAGAGTCCGCAAATCAGTGCCTCGTGAAAGATTAAGCTTTAAACGCATTAATTTTCCATCATTAGTGATTTACCTCATCCACCCGCAATTAATTGGAAAGTAAATCCACGGATATAACCACGATCCACGCATCACTAGTGGACAGACACTGAACTTGTCTATGGAAGCTTGTCACATTGCATCTAGTTAGGACGCAGTGTTAGAGTTCAACACAACTGTGTGCACTGGCGTGTAACTCACTGGTCCTGAGGGCTGATGGCGTGACCTCGATCTCGCTGCTGGTCTGGTAGGGCTGGAAGGCGGACAGGTTGCTGGAGTTGAGCTCAGTCGTGTTGAAGAGTTCGGGACTCTGGGTTCCCGTGGAGCTGGCGCTGGTGCCGTCACCTCCATGATGAGGATCCTGCTCCTCATACACCACCACCAGCTGCGGGACAGAGAGACAATATTGTGTTAGTTATGCTGCTTGATCTATTTGACATAACTATAGGCAAATAAAAAAAGGCTATCTAAATATCGATGGACAGATATCTATCCATCCATCCATCCATGCACCATTAGTACTTTTAGGCCCGGTTTACATGTGGTATTAAGATACGTTTTGATCAATCGGATCGCAAGTGGACGACACTAAATACAGGTGTAAACTGGCTGGGTGTAAAACGTTTTGAGCTTGTCCACTTTTGACCACTTCCAGAGGTTGTTGAAAACACATTCGACCGGATTGATTTCGTAGTGTAAACGCTCATGTGGATGAATGTGTCCAAACAGCCACAGAACATCGTCTGCTCTCCGTCTACTGATATAATGAGTAAACATTATGGGAACGTACCAAGCACAATGTTATCTCACCATTCCTGATTTCTAACACACACTCACAGCGTCCGGCTGATCTTGAGACTGTCCGAGCAGAAACTAAAGCTGATGCTCTCCGTGTGTTTTTCCGCCGTCTCCGGACATGTTCAGATGTAAATTGTGCAAGCTTATTTTGTCCATTAGATCGAAAGATCTGAAAAAACACATACATTTCCCCCCCATAAACACCACCCTCGAAAAAAATCAGGACAGAAGTGGATGAGACGGATTAAAACACCAGGTGTAAAGAGGGCCATAGATGTATAAACCGGAGCATATAATGAAATAACTCAGGATTTCTGACCATTTGTCAGAAAGCAGAATAAAACAGTACTCCCCACACACACACACACACATTTTTTATCTTAAATTTTGTTCAGATTTACAAGATATGAAAGTCTGCGGTTCAAAAATTGGTTATATAAAATAAAAAGAAACAGCAAAAAATCTATCCACCTTCATGCATAGCTCTATACTCCTGCTGTGCTGTATGTCAACAGTCTCATTTCTGTCTATTTTTATTTCTCTCATGCAAAATGAAACAACAGAAAGTCTCCAGAGCTATGAAAGAGCAATACAATATTCCTCTGGGTCGACTCCTATTCTGAGAGAAAGTGAGAAATGATGACATTTGAAAAGAATGCGTTTGAGCACATGCGCTGTGGAAAACGGTTCGGAGACACACACCCCCGCAATGCTGCAAAGAGGAGCGAATTGCATCGAGGAGGGTAATTCATCAGCTTTTGTCCTGATTTCTGCCGACATTAACTGTTCACACATCCACCGGAATAAATGAAACCAGCCAGTCACATGCAGGCGTCCGACAGGCCAACACAGAGACGCTATTGTGTGAAGCAGCTTGAGTCTGTTGATTTGTAAACGATGGCGTTCTCGTTCGCATTCGGCTATTTACTCCAGAACTGTGACCGGAGGGGTTTAGTTACAATTTTTCTACTGTCCTTCTCGTTCATGCTCTGATTTTAACACGCTTTATGATTAGCCTAATTCAAACTGACTTCTCATTTGTTTCTTTGGCCCAATTAAAGCATGTCAAATAAATGCCCTTAAGACGATCCAGGCAGTGCGCTGACAGACTGCTTATCGCCATGACCATTACTCGTCTCGCTACAGAGACCGCATTACTGAGACTCGCTCGGCTCGCTCTCTTGCAGTTGGAAAGATTGCAGTTTTTGGAGACCAAACAGACTTTAGGAAATAAAGAGAACTAGACATTTTTCAGAGTGTCTATTAACACCGAGTGCAAATACCCCACCTGGTTGGCAAAGGCTATTTTCACTCCTATATAAACTCGGCAAACCAATTTTGTGTGATTGAGCCGGACACAATTTCAAAAGAAACCCATGTGATAACCGGATCATTGGAGAGTAAGGCTTTAGGTTTTGACGCGACCAACCCGAGTTCGAATCTGTCTTTTTCTAAACTCATTCATATCCCTTTTCACCTTTATCAGCTTAATAAAAATTAAGAAGATATTTGCTAAATAATAGGGGAGGGCTTTAAGGGTGGAGACAAGTAATGTCCCAACACTCAATATGTTTTATAATATACTACAATAAGGTGCAAATCGCACCTTACAACTATTTACACTAGTGCCAAGAAAACTATTCAAGCCGCTTTATTTGTAAAGCATGTTGCTGGTTTGAAAAAGATTAGCAAATTCAAGTGACTAAAATAGCTGAGAAAATATGATTCCATGAGCCTAATAATAATTAGTAAGTTCTTGACACAAATCTCTTTAGCATCATCGGCTTTCATCCAGTTGTTCTTGACTGACAGGTCTTTGTTTTAGATGCATGTCTGTTTGCTAATTGTGTGACTCAATTGCTTTTGCGCGCACACTCCTCAACTGGAGAGCTGCCACGCAAACAAGCTCACACTCACTTCAGCGTGCACTTGTAATCAAACGGGGTATTTGTTTATAAATCGCACAGTATTTATGGGGACTTAAGAGGCCTGTCTTTAGGCCTAAATGCACTGAAGCTCCATGAATAGGCAGTAAACTGCAGTTTTATCTGGCAGCTCCAGCTCTTGGCTGTTTCAAGAGTCCTCACGGGTCAGATCAGTCCTCGCAGAGAGGGAGATAATGACAAAAACACTGCTTTTCAGAGGGTATAAGAAATGACCACAATTTCCATTTCTGCACAGTAGCTTCAGGTGGCCATAGGAAGATCCAGATCTCTCCTGGTAAAGGTCAGTCCAATCAACGGAATAAGAATCCGTGAATAAGAAACAGAATGAGTAGTTTCACAACTTCATTTTCAGTAGATGCAAATCTACGGAAGCGTATTGCATTCACTTGAAGAAAAAAAATCTACTCTGTTTTTCTGAATTAACGAGTTAATTTTCTCAGAATTACAAGATATTTTCATGAAAAAAAGTTTTTGCTCTGTTTTTCTAAATTAACGAGTTAATTATCTCAGAATTACAAGATATGTTCATGAAAAAGTTTTTGCTTTGTTTTTCTAAATTAACGAGTTAATTTTCTCAGAATTACAAGATATTTTTCATGAAAAAAAGTATTTGCTCTGTTTTTCTGAATTAACGAGTTAATTATCTCAGAATTACAAGATATGTTCATGAAAAAGTTTTTGCTCTGTTTTTCTGAATTAACGAGTTCATTTTCTCAGAATTACGAGATCATTTTTCATGAAAAAAAGTTTTTGCTCTGTTTTTCTGAATTAACGAGTTAATTATCTCAGAATTACAAGATATGTTCATGAAAAAGTTTTTGCTCTGTTTTTCTGAATTAACGAGTTAATTTTCTCAGAATTACAAGATATTTTTCATGAAAAAAAGTTTTTGCTCTGTTTTTCTGAATTAACGAGTTAATTATCTCAGAATTACAAGATATGTTCATGAAAAAGTTTTTGCTCTGTTTTTCTGAATTAACGAGTTAATTATCTCAGAATTACAAGATATGTTCACGAAAAAGTTTTTGCTCTGTTTTTCTGAATTAACGAGTTAATTTTCTCAGAATTACGAGATCATTTTTCATGAAAAAAAGTTTTTGCTCTGTTTTTCTGAATTAATGAGTTAATTTTCTCAGAATTACAAGATATTTTTCATGAAAAAAAGTTTTTGCTCTGATTTTCTGAATTAACGAGATAATTATCTCAGAATTACGAGATCATTTTTCATGGAAAAAAAGTTTTTGCTCTGTTTTTCTGAATTAACGAGATAATTATCTCAGAATTATGAGATACATTTTTCTTGAAAAACATTTTTTCACTGTTTTTATGAATTAACGAGCTACTCATAATTTTGAGATAATTAAGTCATTAATTCAGAAAAACAGAGCAAAAACTTTTTTCCATGAAAAATTATCTCGTAATTCTGAGATAATGAACTCGTTAATTCTGAAAAACAGAGTAGATTTTTTTTCCCTCAAGTGAATGCAATACGCTTCCGTACAAATCTACTGGAATCGAACACAATTCAAAATCTATAGACCGCGAGTCAGAAAAATGTGAATAAGTATAGGTTTTAAAAATAATAATATCAGTAGATTCAGAATCAGAAGATTTTTGGAATTAGAATCATACAATTCGAAATCAGTAGACTGAGAATCAGAAGAAATCATGGTTGAATGAAATCATTAAGTTCAAAATAAGTTCATTGAGAATCTGAAATCACAATATACTACATAAATTTAAACTCAGAATCAATAATTAACAATCAGAAGAATCAAAAAAATATTCTAAAGATGTTGATTCAGAATCAGAATCAAATTCTAGTTCTGTACCACGCACAAATGCATTCTTTAATCATTTAATTTTTATTTATTTGTTTATTTGATAGGGACCATGCATATTCATGAACATTGTTGTATGACACCATCATTGTTGTATGATACACCATGTAAATATGCCAGAATTAGTGAAAATATACTACTTTTCATCTGCAGTCCCTAGGCCAATCTAATCTAATCATTAATAATCTGTTATTGGTGTGTAGTAATAGCTAACACTATATCAGACACTATATATACAATTGAAGAATGTACAAATTGTAGCAAAGGGTTGCATTGTATGTGCAATTGTTGGACTATTGTTGGAAAACTCACTTAACAGTTAAACCAACACTCATTTTTATTCCTATCAAATACAGAAAAAAGTCCAGCATGTGTCTCACATCCATGACAGTCTTCTTTGTGCTTTTAGAGAAAAACATAACTTAAAAAAGGACTGATAATAAAGTTTAGTGTGACCTTCATAGAAGAAGCGCTCCAGTCTGAGGCAAAGAGATTGTGGGGTTTGAGAAGCATCCACAGGCCTGTTATCTCAAGTGCACAAACTGTTCAAGGTGTCTGTGCTACAGGCCCAGTTTATTTCTGCTCTATCACAAATGTGCAATACAACACTTGCTTCAATTTTCTTCCTTCATTGTTGTTTCTGTATATGGACATAAGAAGATAAGAATGGACGTGTCCTGCCAGAAACAGAGACTGTTTGTCTGCACTGTTTTGAAATGCTAATGATGGTTACAAATAAACCGGTGACAAATATGGGATGACGGATCAGTGTCGTGTTTTGGTGAGAGACGTCAGTGACAAGAATCCTCAAAAAGATGAGAAATGCTGAAATTGAAACAAACGCGAGGCAAAAAATGTGGGGCGACAGCCAATCCCTGTAGGGTGACATCCGTCAGAAGCAAATCGTAAAAAAGTTTCTGGTGCATTCAGCATTTTAAGCATATCGTTACGTGTTACTATATTTAGTGCAGATTAACAGGACAGTTTGGATGCTTTAATAAATGAATACATTTAACCCCTTACTGCACACCCCTCATTTTGGCAAGTGGGGCATAAATGACATACCCAGAATAAAAAAAGTTGCTGCTCTTAAGTCATTCTGAATAGACACATAACCAACATATACACTCACCTAAAGGATTATTAGGAACACCTGTTCAATTTCTCATTAATGCAATTATCTAATCAACCAATCACATGGCAGTTGCTTCAATGCATTTAGGGGTGTGGTCCTGGTCAAGACAATCTCCTAAACTCCAAACTGAATGTCAGAATGGGAAAGAAAGGTGATTTAAGCAATTTTGAGCGTGGCATGGTTGTTGGTGCCAGACGGGCCGGTCTGAGTATTTCACAATCTGCTCAGTTACTGGGATTTTCACACACAACCATTTCTAGGGTTTACAAAGAATGGTGTGAAAAGGAAAACACATCCAGTATGCGGCAGTCCTGTGGGCGATAATGCCTTGTTGATGCTAGAGGTCAGAGGAGAATGGGCCGACTGATTCAAGCTGATAGAAGAGCAACTTTGACTGAAATAACCACTCGTTACAACCGAGGTATGCAGCAAAGCATTTGTGAAGCCACAACACGCACAACCTTGAGGCGGATGGGCTACAACAGCAGAAGACCCCACCGGGTACCACTCATCTCCACTACAAATAGGAAAAAGAGGCTACAATTTGCAAGAGCTCACCAAAATTGGACATTTGAAGACTGGAAAAATGTTGCCTGGTCTGATGAGTCTCGATTTCTGTTGAGACATTCAGATGGTAGAGTCAGAATTTGGCGTAAACAGAATGAGAACATGGATCCATCATGCCTTGTTATCACTGTGCAGGCTGGTGGTGGTGGTGTAATGGTGTGGGGGATGTTTTCTTGGCACACTTTAGGCCCCTTAGTGCCAATTGGGCATCGTTTAAATGCCACGGCCTACCTGAGCATTGTTTCTGACCATGTCCATCCCTTTATGGCCACCATGTACCCATCCTCTGATGGCTACTTCCAGCAGGATAATGCACCATGTCACAAAGCTCGAATCATTTCAAATTGGTTTCTTGAACATGACAATGAGTTCACTGTACTAAAATGGCCCCCACAGTCACCAGATCTCAACCCAATAGAGCATCTTTGGGATGTGGTGGAACGGGAGCTTCGTGCCCTGGATGTGCATCCCACAAATCTCCATCAACTGCAAGATGCTATCCTATCAATATGGGCCAACATTTCTAAAGAATGCTTTCAGCACCTTGTTGAATCAATGCCACGTAGAATTAAGGCAGTTCTGAAGGCGAAAGGGGGTCAAACACAGTATTAGTATGGTGTTCCTAATAATCCTTTAGGTGAGTGTATATGAGTTCAAGTTAAAGACTCAGAATTACTCAGACTGCTATTAATGTGGAAATATATATATAAGCTCAAACGTAAAAAAATAAAAATATACTTTGTACACATGTAAACTAGAGTTGCGAATCTCTTCACCCCTCACACAAACACTCTTCAACATGCCCGTTATAGTTGTTGCTTCTCCAGTAGTTTGTTGTAGTTGTGCGTATATGGGTATACTGTATATGCAAGCTGAAAAATCTGAAAATTATGACATTTACGTGAGGCGCACTCTCAGACCAGATGTGTCAAATCTGATGTGGGACGTGTTGGCTGTTTTTTGCCTCTCCCTAAGGTTCTTCACCCATTGGTTCTCGTGATTATGTCCTCTCAGACCAGATCATTCAAAAGCAGGTTTGGGATGTTTTGGCAGTTTTTTTTTGGTTTTTTTTGCCTCTATAAAGGATTTTTCATCCATTGGTTCTCAATGTTTTCCTCTCAGACCCAGACTTCATCTCTGGCCTGGTTGCTGATGTGACATTTTGGCTGGTTTTAGTTTTTTTTTTTTTTTTTGCCTTTGTAAGGTTTCTGTTTTTGCCTACTGGTTCCTCTCATTGAATTTTAAAATGTATTTTCTGTGACTTTTTTCCCCTTAAATACTGTTATTGTATTGTTAAAACCTGTTACCTGTTTTAAATAAATGGCAAACAATGTACTAATACATAATTTTGTCTTTATATTTTCCATTGAGTAAAAAGTCTGTTTGGAATGTCTGTATACATAATGCTACATATAGGGATGTTAATAGATATCAGACAATAGAGTAAATAGAAAACAGTATTTATATTCTAACTTTATACTGTAGAATTATAGCTGGAACCATTGCTGCCAGTGCTTTGTGAAATTACAGCACAGCCATAAAATTAAAAACGGTAAAATTACAGTAAAGGGCTGGAACCACAGCTGCCAGTACTTTACTGTGAAATTACAGCATTGTTGAAACCGTAAAATTACGGTAAAGGGCTGGAACCACAGCTGCCAGTACTTTACTGTGAAATTACAGCATTGTTGAAACCGTAAAATTACGGTAAAGGGCTGGAACCACAGCTGCCAGTACTTTACTGTGAAATTACAGCATTTTTGAAACTGTAAAATTACGGTAAAGGGCTGGAACCACAGCTGCCAGTACTTTACTGTGAAATTACAGCATTGTTGAAACTGTAAAATTACGGTAAAGGGCTGGAACCACAGCTGCCAGTACTTTACTGTGAAATTACAGCATTGTTGAAACTGTAAAATTACGGTAAAGGGCTGGAACCACAGCTGCCAGTACTTTACTGTGAAATTACAGCATTGTTGAAACTGTAAAATTACGGTAAAGGCCTGGAACCACAGCTGCCAGTACTTTACTGTGAAATTACAGCATTGTTGAAACTATAAAATTACGGTAAAGGGCTGGAACCACAGCTGCCAGTACTTTACTGTGAAATTACAGCATTGTTGAAACTGTAAAATTACGGTAAAGGGCTGGAACCACAGCTGCCAGTTCTTTACTGTAAATATACGGGTGAATTTTTTACAGTACATTCCCTATTAAACAAGTAAAAAACGTAGTATATTTTGGGCTTTCGACACAGCCAACACTTCCCGCTCATGCATGCTGCAGGGTCAAGCACTCATTATCAGAGTGGCAGGGAAAGGAAAACCCAAGGAAAGAAAATGGTGAATCTTCCCAATGCCTTTCATGTCTGTCCTCTTTGATCTGGAAACTTTAACAGGGGGAAGTGCTGGGCGATTACAGCATGTGTGGATCTCTTCTATTAACTTTGACAGCCAAGATATCGTGTGATCTGTCTAGGATCGACGTGGACATTGTCATCGGCAACTATAGGATGAATCAGAAGTCGACATTCATCAGAGATATCGACGAGTAACGGAGACATCTATATAATTTGCATAAGCAGAACACCGTCATGTGCTTCAAAAACCTTTTTGGAGCCGGATGAATGTCGTTCAATTGCTATCAAACAAGTCATTTTGACCTTAATGGCTTCGACAGTGAACAAGATAATACCAGACTGGAGCGAGGCATTCCTACAGCTATGCCTACAATTACGGCACGGACTCGCCTGGCAGCTGTGAACGCCAATTTCCTCCGAGCAAACCTGCTGAGGATTAATAAAGTTTTATTCCTCATCAAATTCTCACCTCCAAACTACATTTCAATGGGAGCATGACAAGTATTTAATGACTGAACCATGAAAGTGGACTGGCCAACCCTCTGGCGGTGGTATCGCACAAAACCAGAGAAAGCTCAAAGTAACTCACCTCAACTTGATTAGTCGTCGTGGCTCAATAGACTGGCTCACGGCGAAACCTCAAATTGGCCGGATAAACGAGTGGTCAAAGTTTCATCACTTGTCAGGGTTTTTTTTTTTTACTTTGTAAGTGAATCCACACGGAGCTCAAGGCTGTGGGATTAATGTGAGTGAATCATTTGTGTGAAACCTCTAACAAACTCCTCTGGGCAATAAGGAAAGGGGAAAAAACTCATCACCAGCTAAAAAAAAAAGAAACATTACGGACTAGAAAATTCTGAAGCGAGTGAAATAAAGTAAACAAACAACAAACACAGCAGAAAAGCAGCAAATGCATCAAACAGCTTCAATATAACCCAGCGTTCAAACTATGGGCCTCTGGCAACTCAATTAAAGTAAGTCAATGTTTTACTAAAAGTTTACGGATGAAAGTAAAAATATATTATTTTTGTTCCCATGATGGTAGAAAGAAAAGACGATTTGTTAATAAATGATTAACCACACATCAGTAATGCAATCTGCGTCTATTCCACATCAGAAACAAGCTTCATATTTGAAAGAATGTGCTTTCAAAGGCTCAAAAATTGATAAAAAGTAAGTGCAAGCATACTGAGTGTGTGAGGCCAGCTCACAAACCACATTTGCTTACAAACAACAAAACACATCTGCTCGCAAAACAATCGTCCATATCACATATCCATTTATGCCAGCCTCCTAAACTCAGTCTTATGACAACATCGCCAAGTGCTTTGGACTTGCCAGGATTTCAAGGGTGGTTAATTTAATGGGCTTCTAATCGAAAATGTGCAATGAGAATCGCAGTTCAGTCCTAATGAAGGGTCATCAAAGAACATATGGTGTGCACTGTTCAGCCAAAACCAGTATGTTAGTTGTTCACAGCAAATTGCAACAGGTTTTAACCAGGCTTTATTTCTGTTATGCAAAATTATCTAAAATCAATCTGCCATTTCTGTTTCTTTCCATTTACCCAGCATTTATTTCACCAATTACGGACTAAACTGGACATTGAGAAAATAACAAAGGATTTTTTGTAAAGGATGAGAGCTGGCAATATGAACGGGTCAACGAAAGGATCCAACATTACATTAGGCAGTAATATTGTCACGGACTGCCTTGACGTGATAATCCAGATTCAAGAGGCTTGATGCAGATTAACGATGAAATCAAATGTAATAATGGAACAATAAAGAGAAGCCCCAGCATGAAACGTTAATACGAGACAATGAACAGAGGACGGCCGAGGGTTCAAATACACTAGATGAGACTAATGATAGACAGGTGCGGGTGATTAGTTGACATAACTATAATAAACTAACAGGACAGCAAATACAGGAAACAGAGACTAAAATGTCAGAAACTGAACAAAGGCACAACAAGACAAAAGAATATCAAAATAAGGGTCCATGAAAACAGAAACAAGGTAATCGTGACAATGATGGTAGCCTATACACAAGGTCTGACTAATGAGTGAAACTGATAGAAATGACACTATATCGTTTATACACCACGCCGTAAACTACAGTCTACACTGCATACTGTGATAAGCTCTTTATAGAATCGATACTGATTCATTAAAACAAAGATATCTATAAAAGTGTTTCATGTTCAGTTCAACACGTGCAATGTTTAAAACAATGCTGTATTTGTTCGGTACACATGTATACCGAACCGAAAAACATGTACCGGTAAATCAATTAGCCTTTTCATTTGTAAAGTATATTAGTTCACTGGCTAAATCAAAAACACATCACAATTGACCGTTCGCAAAGACCCGCCCCCCTTGGTTACTGTTGCTATGTCCGACAAGCTACGCTGCTCTCACACACACACACCCATGTTCCTCCCAACCAGTGAAAAATACATCACGGACTGACAACACGCTGACAGACAGGACAGACCAGGTTACTTTTGATATTAAACATATTAAACAAAGTCTCACCTTTCAAATTTGGTCATTTTTTTAAAAGAAATTTAAACAATAAATACCGTTTTGTGGCTCTTTAATGTGTCGTGACAGATCGCTGTAGAGCATCAGTTAAAGCTGCTCGTGATCCGATCATCTCTTCCTTCTAGTTCATTTATAGCATCAAATAAACATGAATGAACATCAGAAGGAATGTTGTTTTAACCGCAGAAAGACGTCAGTACAGTTCGTTTTTCAAGTTCAAATCCTCCCATGTTAATCTACTAACTCTCCTGACTGCTTTGTCGGACAAAATGGCGGATGGCGAAGTATGATTGGTCAGATCACCTGTCAATCAAGCTCCCTGCGAAGGGTCAATTATACTTATATAATATTTACAACATAATATAATAATAGTATACTCAAACAACAACATTTACATAGTACCTTAAAGAACATATCACCATTGGCATCATGCGGCTTAAAAACCTTGGTACCATCTCAAAACCAAACCATAGTTATATACGGGAAACATGGTAAGGAATATGTCTTATTTAAAGATCTAGTATCTCTCTCTTTCTCTACTCTCTAATGCTGAGCATTTGTCATCATTTATTTGCAAGGGCATCCATAAAGGAGTGATATTTCATTTCCTTTCCTCCTCTGAAAGGTTACACACCAACTCTTTTCATTTTAGCCCCAGATCTCCACCTCCTTCCATAAATCAAACATCCATCAAATGACTATCTCATGCTATTTGTCAATGACACCCAAAACAAGAAACGAGACAAGAATTCGCCGCTTTTTGTGGAATAACTTCTACTCTTACGTAACGCTCTTAAGTCTCCCAAAGTATAAACTTTAGGGTCACACAAAAGTCTTCTCGGTTGAAGGTCTTTGATGCGAGGCCGTCACGCTTTACTGAACATTTCTCATCACACTTCAGCCTTTGAATATTTCATCGTTTTATCTATCCATTATTCCCGTAGCCCGGGCCTTCCTCGCGCGCGCGCCCACTGAGTGCTTAGCCCTGTTCTGCTTCTCATTAACAACATCAAATATTCAGACAATAAGTCCAACCCTCTCGCTCCAAATCCCCCTTGTGTCTCACCTTAATACATATTTCAAAAGTGCTGGCACATGGGGAACATTCGCTGTGTGCTTGTGCCCGGTAGGGAACCTGCAGATAGGCGCCAAAATTAGCTGGAAGCGAGGCAGCAAGATAACGCTTGAAAGCTAAATGGAGTCTAATTTCGATGACAAAACTAGCGTCCGCCTCTTTGAGGTTCTGAAGAAAAACTCATGCAAATACGTCTTTTTTTTGTTGACCTCTATTCGCCGAGACACAGATACAGTGAGACAGGTACTTTCTGCACCTGAAAGTGATGATGAAAAGGAAAATAGAGCGAGTTAGCGGAGGAGGTGGGGAAGGCGGCGTGAAAATACACGGCGCAAGCAAAGTTTAAACAGATTAGAGACTCATCCTTTCAAATCCACTTGGCCGAGATTTTTAGCGCTGGCCTTTGAAGTTTCTCTTGAGCTGCGAGAGTCGGGGGAAATGAATTCACTCGCCTCTTTACGCCCGTGTTGCTGCTACCTACACAGTGCTGACAGAATGTAAAAATTCCAATAAGCTTTCCTCCCCTTCTCCACGTTAATGAAATAAACCCCTGGCCATCTGTATTGCTCTTTATTCGGCCCAGAAGGGAAGTTCAGATCGGCCTCGACCTTGTTGCTCCTTTTTGCTGCGATCTGAGGATTCGAGAAAGTCAGGTCAACAAGAAAGAAAAATCTTAACAATTACAGAGGGATGTAGAGCTCAAAATGTGATACGGATCATGTTTAGAGTGCTATCTTTCAAACAAGCTCATTTTGTGTAGTTTAGACAAACAAAAGCTTAGCTAAGAAAAGAATATAGGGTATTCAAACTAATTTAAATATGCAAGTTCTCAGAGAGGTTTGCACTGTGAAAATGGGTCTAAAAACAGCACACTGTCAGAAATTATTTAGGTAGAGCAACTAAAAAGTCAACACTTCAGAAAAAAGGGTCAACCTCAATAATAATAGCTTGTTGGATGACTAGTAGACTATTGTGACCCATTTCTAGCTATAGCCAAGTAAAACCTTTTTTTTTCTTAGCTCTTTAGAGATGATAGTTTAAAATACAATTTATAAAGCATTTTTTGAACAGCATCACGTGTGCGTGTGTGTGTGTGTGTATCTCTACATTATGGGGAAAAAATATCATATCTGAAATCCTTGTGGGCACATTTTTTTGGTCCCCATGTGGAAAACAGCTTATCAGACTAAGTTATGTTTTATGAAAATTTAAAAATGCAGAAATTTTTGTGTGATGGGTAGGTTTAGGTTTAGGGTTAGTGTAAGGGGAGAGAATATACAGTTTGTACAGTATAAAAATGATTATGTCTATGAAAAGTCACCATAAAGCATTAAAAT